>NC_092814.1:34570000-34677500 GCF_023375885.2 Dermacentor andersoni | reverse complement strand
AGTTGCGCTGTTACGAACCTTACAATGAATCCTAACTAACTGGCTCACTAACTAACTGGTCTTGATGATAAACGGTCGCCGCAATTGGAGGACTGTAGTTGAACGCTTCCCTCTGGTGACAAAAACAGTGCCAGCGACGACTCCCTTTGTGGCTAAGCGAGATCCATGCACGTTGTTTTCTTCTCCGTACGGACTTGAAAAGTCGAGGCCACGCTGAGTCGCTGACGATACAACTGAATTAACTTATCAATACGTCGATCCAATCGATCAGCAGCCTCAACAGTACGAATTTTTCTTTCACCCCGTGTGAAAACAAACCTCATATAGCGATGCGATCACAACAGCGTGCTGTTTATAGAATTAGTGATCAACTTTCACTTTTACAAATGCTGTTTGCCGTGCAAAAAAAAAAAAAAAAAGAAAGAACGGTGAAAGTCTAATAAGCAGGTGGCGTTGACAAATATTTATAGCGGTTATCGTGGTAGATTTACAATTAATGCAGGTGGAAGACAAACATTTGTAGCTATCGAATATTCGAACTTTTTTTTTATACCATTATTAGTGGTGTTTTATATGCAGGAAGGGCACAGTAGGAAATGAGCAAGCACTTAATGCCTAGGAGATTTCGCCTTTAATGATTATGCTGGCACTCTCGGCCCACATGCGCCATGTGATGTGCATGTAACATCACAAAGGTCATCGTGCATTAAAGGAATAATAATAAACGCAGAGAGAAGAATAGTCAAGGTGACATCGAGCCCGCACCGTGAAAGAATGTGCGGACCCGAAGCCATTTGTCTAAATACATATTTTTCTGCAGGAAATCCTAACACATTCAACACTTTCGGAGCGAAGTCCTCCCTCTGGCATGTCGCCCTTTGCGATGCATAGTGCCGACACGTCATCTACAGCAGATACACAGCAAGGGTTCTGTTGTGAAGCTCCCATTGACTTTGTATTACCGTGTATTGGTATGGGTAATCATTGCAGACAATTCATAATTGCACTCCTGCCCTTTAACAACTGACAATATGGATTGAGATATTGACCCTGCGGAAGTGCTTATAAACGAAATACTGCAAAGATCCTTGGAAATGGAACCAATCTCGCCTAAATGCGGTTAGCGTTTTCAGGCTCTCAATTTCAATATCGTCCTCACTGCGCTCCTGCCGATGCATTTCTCTTCGGAGAGCTCTGCCTTGTAAGGCATTTCTGGATACGCTTCATAGTGTTCATCGCAGCTGCGATAATCAATAAATCATCGAGCAGCGGCGCCGGACGTCCGCGAAGAACCCTTTCTGGCGATAAATGATTGCGAGCTCTATTTAATTTCAGGTCAGTCGTTCGGAGTGCTCAAGCAGATGCGTTATGAAATGGGAGTTTCAGTAGTAAACGTGGGAAAAGAAAATTGCCAGGCTTTTAAAGCTTTTGCATTTTATGCGGGATATACGACGGACGCGCAATAGGCTTTACGCTGCAGGTGAAAGGTGTGGCCAAGTCAGGGACTTCTCGCACCTGCTGTATGAATGCCGGCCGCATAGTAAAGTTCATTGTATTTTCAACTCTTGCACTCAGTCTTTCTTGACTCTGACACAACCTTGACATTCAAATCTGAGATAATGGGCTCTGAGATCAAGAGACGCCATCAGAGAAGCAAATTAATTTATTTACGTAATGAATGATCTAATGCATTCGCACTTGGTCCGTTGCTTTGTATTATCTATGGAGACGCAAGAAGCTCTGAGAAAGTTGCTCGGAGCTTCTGAGCACTTCATGAGAAAAAGGAGTGCGAGCTATATTTTATTTCAGGTTAGTTGTTTGGAGTACTCGAGCAGATGCGTTGTGAAATGGGAGTTTCAGTCGTAAACGCGGGGAACGAATATTGCGAGGCTTTTTGTGTCATTGTGAACTAAAACACCATAATGTTACGCCCGCCAGTGGTGTTGTGAAGCACGCTGTCGTGAGCTCGTATCACGGTCTTCAAGCATGGCGTATACTTGAAGAAGTCGCATCGAAATTGAGCTCCGAGAAAGACATTCTGTTCGCGCTCACGTATAGGCTAGGAGTCGCGTCGCGAGCCTAATGCAGGGCGGTACGACTGGACGAGTCCTCCTCTAATCTAATACATTCGAGGCTGTTTTCGGGGAGCTGGAGAAGTCGGTTGCAGCTTCGGCCGGTGTCGGGCTTTCCGCCCCGAGCGGGAAAAACAGAAACAGCCAGACTTCCCCGAAACAAAGTAATCCACGTCGGCCGATTACGACGCATCACTGCGGGGCGTGGAGGCGATCCTCGGACATTTTCCAGTCCGCGATGTCTCGACGCTTCGCTCGCTGACAAGAGCAAACCGCTAAGAGCGCCGTCAGGCATTCCGAAAGTTGGAAGCTCAGTGCGCAGTGACGTTGGAGTGGGACGTTGGCGAACCGTAATCCCGCCGCTGTCCAATCACCTAATGCATGCGTCCAATTCCGATGCCTCACAAGGGCGACGGCATAAACAGCTACATAAGCGAGGTAAAAAAGCTCGCGCGCATTTGCAGCAGCGCGTTTATGTATATTGTGTCGCATCACGCTTTCTGTATCTGAGCACAGGCAACTTTTCGTCGAAGAAAATCGCTTTCGTTTTCGGGTTCCATGTTGTGTGCCGCAATTAATCGAGGCTGTTATTTATAATGTTTATGCGCGGCAATGAGTCGCGTACCTCAGGACATTATTAAAGTTTTGCATCCATCCATTCATATGCGCGGCAAGAATCTCTTTTAGATTTGTACATGCAGGGTGCCCCACCTAACTTGTACCGAAATTTTAAAATATGCAAGTGCCACGTAGCTGGAGAGAACCAAGGTGATGTTGTTTGCCGCAGCTTGGAGCAAGTCATACTACTTTTTTTGTATTTCGCCTAATTACATAATTAGTTATTATTAATTAAGCAACTCCTGAAATATTATATTCAGAGCAAAAGTGTCAATGAGAAAATCGTAGACCATCCTAAAAAACACTCCAGATCCAGCTTTCCTCATTATCTTTTTTTCTCAATGCAAGGTATATAAGTTACAAGCCTGAAAGAAGCGCGCGCAAGCCCACTTTCTCGTGTTGCTAAATGCTAAAAATATGCATTGGCGTTACAGTTAGGGTCACACTGAGCTGCTTGACGAAAGCTTTTGGTAAACTGTTAGCTGGAACTAGCATGTATTTCATTGCCCATTTTTAAGACCGGATGTCTCGAAAGTGATGTCAGATTTCCATTTTCTTCATAGTAAACATGATTTCGGCTTCAAATTCTCCTTGAGTTTCGCACCTGCAGCATCTTCCCTAAAGCAAAGAATTAAGAAGTTAATTAGTGTATCTTCAATTACTTACCTGGTCATAAACGAGAAGAAAGGGGGTTAACCGAGGGGCCCGATTTTTATTAGTCATATCATAAGAAGCCAACAAACACTGACACCAAGGACAACATAGGGGAAATTACTTGCGCTTAATAAATGAAATAAAGAAACGATAAATTAATGGAAATTAAAGTGGATGAAAAAACAACTTGCCGCAGGTGGGAACCGAACCCACAACCTTCGCATTTCGGGTGCGGACCTGGTCATAGTGATTTGTCGCACAAATAACGCCCGCCTCTTTCATGAGTACATCAGAAAAGGCGGAACAGCGCTGTCGCCAGCGATTATATTTAAACGGTTCAGAAAACAACTTGTGGTACGGTTGTGTGCTTGAGTGAAGCGAGGAGTGTTTACAGGATAACGCGAAGAGTCAGTATCGGCTATAGAGAAGACTTGCATACTTTACAAACGCAGGATGCAGAAGTGCGTCTAAGACGGCTATGGAAATATACGCAAAGCACTCGCTTTGATGCAAATTCTAGGGCTATTATTCCGCACAGGGCGTACCCCAACTTATTATTCCCGGTGCATACGGGCGCTGGCCGCGTCGTGCAAATTCACCAGCTAGACTGGCAGTTGCGTAAACAGGCATTTACGTTTATCGTATACGCCATGTAACACTGCATTGTTCCGATTGCGCTAACCTATGGGAGAACGTTGTACACGCTCTTATTTAGCGCTTTCTTTATACCTCATCGAGGACTGCTCTGAGATCAACCCTGAACAGCCTCGGTAACCGTCCTTTTCCCGCAATAAGAGAGCGTGGACCGTGGAATAATCCATAAGCACAAACTGGAGTTCTGGAAACTTTAATACGCTTCTTAACTCTATCGAATTACTGGCAGCTATTCTTATTTTCCTATTCATGTTTTTGTTTATTTCTTCATTTGCGTGTTCATTTACTCAACTGCATCCATTTTTCCACTATGCATGATTTGTATTTGTTCACATTTAATGCATCCATTGTGGAAGTGTCTCCATGCTTCCCTGCATTTGTCATTGATGCTTACTTTGTACATTGTTTTCTTCAATTGCTTGTACATTGCTGATCGATTCAAGCTCGTCGATGCGATGATATAGATACTCGTCATTGTACCTGCATTCGTGTGTGTTTGCATGCAGACGAGTAAGTGCATGTGTATTCGGTCTGAGCAGAAAGGGGTCTATGAACATAAACGTACAGTGTGATAGGACGTCGATCGAGGGGACGGCGATCGGGGGATTCGCAGCTGCCGGCGCATGCGCTTCCATGCAAGGAGCCTGGCGAGGTCACGCGTCAGCCCAAGCGATCTCTTACATTTAGCGCGCAGCATTCTTTGCCTCATTCCAGGCACTTCGCACTATATAGGTAGGTAGGTAGGTAGGTAGGTAGGCTCCCTTCTCGCCTCGTTTCGGGCTTCTTCGATAAATAGCAATGAGTGACCGATGATGGAATCTAACCTCGATGTTACAGCACAGCAGCCCAATGCTCTAACCATTAGGCCACGATAACTTTCAAGTTTTTTTTTTCTCTTTTATTCTTAGTCTTTAGGCCACTATCGCACGCATACTTCTCCCGTGCAAAAGCCGACGCTTGGCGCGTGCGTCACTTGTCAGTGTCTCGCATTTTTACCTCGTGACAGCAAGCGTTTTGACACGCCGTATTAGACTGCACCCCCTTCGGGATCGACCTACATTCCTCCGTACTTTCCTCGTAGCGGCTAACGCTACGTAGAAGCTGAGCGACATTCATGATCGACCCAGGTCGAATATGGTTTAACATTTCTTCTCTGGAGTAGATATGCAATCGTCGGTTTAACATAGGCCACATGACTTAACATAGGCGCATATAATTGTAAAGCACTTAGTCGCAGACGGCGTCACAATCCGTATATCTCTCGCTTGCTCCCGTCCCCTTGCCTGTGTACAGAACTCAACAATCGGCGCGTCGTAAACTGGCGTGGAACGGCCGGAGTAGAAATCACGCCGTCGCCGGCATACAATTGTCGTCACCGTCGTCTTGCTGCTGTCGTCACACAAAATCGCTTGCCTTACAAAAGCACGTTGTTTCACCTGGTAACGCTTTGTGGAAGCCCAAACGATGCCGGATAGCCAGCTGCTCCACATAGCATAACATATCGCAGCTTGCAAAAGGCCACGAAAGCACTGCTGCGATTTCTGAAGGCTACCGGACTCGTGACCGTCTGTCAGCTAACGTTAGCCGAGCCATTCAGCGAAAAAAAAAACATAATAAAGAAAAACACGCTGCAAGATACAACTACAAGACCTACCGTGTTTGATCGTCAGCCGCTCAGAAAACCGAACACCGTAGGTCTTAAAATCGTACCTTGCGCCGTGTTTCTTAAATAATTTTTTTTCGTTGAACGGCTTCACTAACGTTAGTTGGGACACCTGATAAAGCAGAGAATTGTCACTACGCTGTCACTACGTCGGCGACATCAACAGTGGACTTTCTCTTCTTATTTTAACCTTTTCCTCCCCTTCCCCACATTCCCCAGTGCGATGTAGCCAACCGGGCTCAGTCCTGGTTAACCTCCATGCCTTTCATTTATCTAGCTTTATCTTCTCTGTCCCACAGCGCGTGGGATCCGCTTTTGTTATTTTTTTTTCTTATTGTCTTCCGTTTTGACCTGCCGCTGCGCCGAAGAGGAGCGAGGAGGATATAAGGGGGGGGGGGGAGGTTACGCAGAGGGGGCTCTGGCCTGGGTCTTTACAATATTCGCTCTGCGGCAGCTGGGCTGGTTGAACAGGGCGCGTTCACCGATGGTAATGCGAGTGCTGTATCTGTACACCTAATTACTTTTTTATAGCATTCGTTGGCGCGCTGTAGCCGCATAATGTTACGACAAAAGTATCATTATATTTATGTTCAAATACCAAATTAGACACTCCTAATTCCTGTATAGTCGCATCGCCTGTATAGCGTTGCTATACTGCTT
The DNA here is from genome assembly GCF_023375885.2 of Dermacentor andersoni. NCBI lineage: Eukaryota > Metazoa > Arthropoda > Arachnida > Ixodida > Ixodidae > Dermacentor > Dermacentor andersoni. Next base: position 34,671,179 of record NC_092814.1, on the reverse strand, counting down.
CTCTAAATATTTATTTTTGTGTGTATTGGATGCAACTACAGTGTTGAAGCCATGCTACAAAAAAAACTTATGGGGTTTTACGTGCCAAAACCACTTTCTGATTATGAGGCACGCCGTAGTGGAGGACTCGGGAAATTTCGACCACCTGGGGTTCTTTAACGTGCACCTAAATCTAAGTACACGGGTGTTTTCGCATCTCGCCCCCATCGAAATGCGGCCGCCGTGGCCGGGTTTCGATCCCGCGACCTCGTGCTCAGCAGCCCAACACCATAGCCACTGAGCAACTACGGCGGGTACCGTGCTACAAGCGATGGAACGAAAAGTGTTAAACGTAACGTTGGAAAACCGGGAAGACAGCAGTATTATTACAGAGCGTGTGTATTAGAGACCAAACGGGGATAGCCAATATTCAAGTTGGCATTGCATTAAGAGGAAATAAATGGAGCTGGGCAAGCATGCGTAGGGCGGATAAGTTGTAAGAAGTAGGCAATGGGTGAGAAGAGAAGCGCAGTCGAGGACGGCTGAGGATTAGGTGGTGAGATGAAATAATAAAATTTGCAGGCATAAGGTGGAGTCAGCTGGCACAGGACAGGGTAATGGGTGATCGCTAGAAGAGGCCTTCGTCCGGCAGTGGGCATAAATGTGATGACGATGACGGCAACGAGAGCTTTGAAGAGCAGGTTCTACATACTGCAGTTATACAGCACGTTTCGGCGTCAGGAAAGTAAGGAAAGCAAATATTCAAAAAAAAAAGAAAGAAAGAAAGAAAACCGTAAGCTCGGTGCGATAAATTATACACGAAGAAAAGCCTGTAAAAGGTCCTCTGGGGAAAAAATATTCACAGAAAGAAACCGAATTTTTGAATGCAAATAAAAAAATATAAAGAATACGCCACATCTTGGGAAAAAAGAAACTGAAAACGCTGAACTATAGATATGCTGTACATTTGAAGCTCTACCTGGCAAATTAAGCGAAAAGTATAAAATAACCATTTTGAAGAATCTTGGGTATGCTTGCTTGGTTCGAAAAGCGGCGTCAAATACTCCGTGCTAGAATCAAGGGGATTCCCGGAGCTCTCAGTTGAGTGCATTTAGCGTTAGTCCAGAAGTTTATCATATTGCGGAGGAGGCGTTTAGCGTTGTCGAGGAGTTTTTCAGACGGGACTGGAGTTGTCTCAAAGTTTTGTAGGTGCATCGGGAGTTGAACAAGGGGCGAGTGGAGGAGGGGGGCGGGGTGGAGGTTGAGAGGTAGGAGGGCGATTTTGCACGATTTCTATGGAGTCGAGGCTCGTAACTGCTTTTCGCAGTAATTGAGTTAACAGACTCAAAGAGTCACAAAATCTTGCGGCTTCAGTCAAGCGTCACTCCTTTAAATGATGTATGCCGACTATGCGAGCACTCTAGTTCGTATTGTGTGTGCAGCTGATAATTGGCTTCGTCAGAGGCACTGACGTCGAAAGGGCTCAATCGATAGAAGAAGTATGAAGGATGGCTTGACTATGGCCATCTGCGCGCCACTGTACTGAACAGTTGTGTACGTAAGTGCAATCAATCCTCAAACTGTATCGTGCGCCCACTTCGGTGGTGGTGGTGGTGGTGGTGATAAACTTTATTAAAAGGGGGAAGGGTAAAGAGGGACGTGGCTGAGGGTTAGGGCTCAAGTAAGGCCCTGGGCCTGCTTGGCCTTTTCCGCCCAGTCCACCAGTTCAAGTTGTCGGTCGACGTCCCCGGAACTGAGCCAGGCTGTCCAGTCAGTCTCGCTGCTGACGGGGGGATGAGAGAACGGGAGCGAGGTGCATTCCCACAGAGAGCACCGAGCGTCTATGCATATTAGCTAATGTTTTGAAGTTGTACCTTATCGTCAGTGAGAACAGTAATGTTAGGAATGAAACACGCTGCAACAAATTCTGCAGACAGATTTTATCTGCGAGCATATAATGAGTACTGAACCACTTTTATATGAAAGCGAAGATTGTATCTCTTGTATCTCTTTGTATTTCTTTTCTTAATCTCTTTTTCACTTCTTGTGAGACCGAGGAGACAGCGTAAATAAAAGCAACTGGCAATGTTTACTTCGCCTAAAGCCCCTAACAAAATGTACCAAGACGCTGGTGTAGCCATCAGCACTCAGCCGTTAAACTGAAGCTCTTGCATGCTATAAGGCAAGATGGCAGCCCAAGCGCCTGTCAACGACTCGCATGCAGCGAAATTCCTGCGACGACGTAAAAATCAACCTGCGCCGCTTAGGGGAGAAACTGCATGCGTGGCGCCAAGATGTTTTCTACAGACCGCTGAACAAGCAGGCGTATCAGCGCGTTTGGTGTGTACGTAATCCGGTAGGAAGGCTTACGATGCGATCAATATGTCGCCATGCCCTCCCCCTCCCCACTGTTCCACAGATAAAAAAAAAATTATATATAGCGTCTGCTTCATTACAAACAAAATAAATAAAATAAACTGTAGGCACTGCGGAATTCTGGCCTGTTATGACGTTCCTGGAACACGCGAGCTCGTGGCGCAAACAGCTTCCGAGCACGTCCTGCCGATATCCAACACAGCTTCCAGAAATTGCGCTGAGCGGCAGGCATTCCGATCGTCGTTGCCCGAAAAGTAATGTGGCCGCCAGCGACGCTTCGGTGATTCGGACACGTAGAGCGCTGCAACCCGAGGAGGATCAACGAAACAGTGCTCCATCGTTGTCTATGGGCTTGAGTGTAAGAGACTCTTTTTTTGTTGTTCTTTCCTTTTTTTGGTAATATCTCTTTTCTATTATCTTTTATTCCCCTTACCCCCTTTCCCCACCACAGGGTAGCCAGCCGGTCTCAGAACTGGCTAACCTCCCGGTCTTTTCATCTATTCCTGCTTCCTTCCTGCCTTTATTACAGTGACCGTTTATATCATCGAGGCATAAGATGGACGTCTGTCCACTGCTGACACCTTTTCGGTGATGTTAACGCGCTAACGCCGAAGTTACCACCGCGAATTGGCTGCATACGGTGAGCTCGCGCCGCCATAATATATAGCTTGGAAAAGGCGCACGCTCGATAATAGCGAGGCTAAACACAGGCAAGGCTCTCGTGCGCAAAATTTCTAAAACTTCAGTTTTTCTTTATTTTTTTTCTTTTGTTTGAAATAAATATTTGGCTCCCACGTACCTTACCCTCATTAAGATGATGCTGATGACGCCATCGTCTAAATCTACTCGCTCACAAGCCTAGAAATTCCGATCCGCGCCGCGTGCCACAAGAGCATTTCTGCACTTTGATTGCTCCGCCTTTGATTGCACAGCGAACGCTGTCACGTGAGCGTGCACGCGTCACTTGTTCTTCCGTTCCTTCTCCGCTTCCTTTTCTTGCGTGGCTGCGGTGGCGATCCCACTTCCTCCACCCCCAGTGTGCGGGTAGCTAACCAGGTGTGATCTGGTATAACCAACCTGTGTTCCCTTTTGTTTCTCGCTGTTTTTCTGGGTTTGAGCGAACAGATGAAGCGCCATTTGCAGCAAATGTCTGATCACACCGGCAACAAATTTTCATGGCCTATTCAAAGAAATGGCTTCGTGTCTACAGTCGGAACTTTCTGCAGCTTCCTTTTCTTTTCTTTCCTAAGTGCATGTGAAATTTGACTTAGGGATCCTATGGTAATCGCCAGATCTTTAACAAAAATGGCGATATTTAAATGAAGTAATGCACCAAATTGAAGCGCATGTATAACGCGTCTATTTATGAACAACATTTACCGAGTTTTGAAGATTAGCGCGTGGCAGGAAGCCCGAAATTGACTTCTCATCGTCACTCAGTGGACATAATTTCAACGGTGACGCGCAATGATCACTTCATTAATTAAACGATTAAGAAGACCACTGATAAATGTCTGATTATTGCGCTTCGAACGTGAATATATTTAGCTGAAATTAAATCTATTATTCCGAGCAATGTCATTCGATTTTGTAAATATACTGGCGTGGTCGATCGTCTAGGCAGTTAAGAGTGCGATCCAAATTGTCGACTCACACGCGGTGTCGCGGTCAAACAGGTTCTTTTGTTTGGTGTGTTCGTCCTACTTTTCAACCTTGACAAATATTAACTGCTCACAGTGCGGCCCATCGGGAGTAACTGTCAGTCAAGATTTTTTTTTTTTTTTGTCCTAGTAGCATTGGCGCCAGCAACGTCATTCGAGCCTTTCTACCAGACCGACACAAATAACATGTTGTTCTTCCTGGACACATTTGAAGGAGCTCATAATAGCCATGGCGAGCCTATTTCTTCACATGCGGCAGGCCAGACTCACATCGCCATTAGGATGTGGACACCACCACCTCTCATACATTTTCACGGTGAAAGCCACAACGTTTCTTATCCGTATCATATATACTTAAAAACCGAAATGAAAACATTGTCTTTCTCAACAATTTCTTGCATCAGATGTATTTCAGTTTCAAGATAAACGTTCATGTGGAAAAATCTTGAAAACATGTCGAGAACCTTTTATCATCGTTCCAACATCTTTTCACGTGATTCGAAGATTAATAATAGGGGCGGCCGCCTGTATCGCCACCCTTTCTTGGTGACGCCGGAACGCTGCGATTGTACAGCGCAGTTAGAGCTGCATCGACCTACAGTGCGCACGAGAGCAGAGGTCCCTCCTTCGGTTTTACGCGAACTTCGATAAGGGACAAAGGCACCTGTGCCGGCCACAGGGTGCTATGCGGCGTTTTCATGTATTACCCCAGCGTCGTCCACACCGGCCGCTAGAGATGCGAATAAGATGTGGCGTCATTCCAGACGACAATTAACCAGGCTTCAGCGCTCGTCAGTGTGTTAAGCACCGAGTCTTGCCGAGCTCAAGCTCACGAATATTCGCGCTTCTGATCTCAATTGCGAACATGTCCAGTCGTATGCAGAACATGCGCACTTGAACATTTTCAACATCTCGGGCACTCTTGCCTGGCGATAAGCGGCCGGAGATGTCACAGCAAATCTTCAGCGCTTCGCTCCCGTCTTGTTTCCACCACTCGCTACGTGTGTTGTGGCGCTGCTGTCAACTCTGGAAAGCTTTAGCGCGAGGTGCCTGTGCCGAAGCTGTTCCGTCCGTGAGCAGGCGTTTTCTTTGAAAGAGACTGCCTTTGGTGGTAATAGTAGCTGCTGCAAACAAGAGATGCAAAGTTTCCCCACTCAGGTTGCCAGTTGAGCTTTTTGGTACGTGTACTGAAAGCCGTAGGCGTAGCGCTCCCGACACAAGACAGAAAAGCGATTCTGTGTCGCTCTTTTGTCCCGAGTCCGGGGCGCCACGCCTACATCCGTTAGTTTCCCTCTAAATTGTGGCCCGTGCATGGGGCCCCCCAAAGAAGTTGGTTTTGGCCCTCCCTGGTTTTCAATCGTGCAGCGCTGGCCCATTTGGTCAAAATCATCCAGAAGCACACCTGTATCTTGTATCTGAGTAAGTCAAATGTACACACTTAGGAGTCGGGACCGTAAAAGCACCGTCATTTATCGCCTAGGTAACATCACGTACATGCTAGCAGTTCACTTCTAAGGTAAAGTTATGATCTCATCTTCACACTGACAAAAAAAAGCTTCTAGTTTAACATTACGCAATATATGAAAGCCGCCGCGGTGGCCCATTGGCTATGGCATTCTGCTGCCGAGCCCCTATAGGGAGGTCGCAGGTGCGATTCACAACCACGTTCAGCCTGCATTCTGGTGTGGATAGAGTAGGGAAACGCTCGTGCACCAAGCATTTGGCAAATCAACTCTCGTGGACCAAATGTGATGCTCTCCACTCCCTCGTAGCCCATGTGTCGCTTTGGGACCAAACAATCACAACGAGCTTGCTCAAAACCGTCAGAGTAGCCCTGGCGAGTGTGACGAGTAATTCTCGTACACGTTTTAGCACAGGGCGAGCGTATCAGTGTGGCATGCTTGCTAAAAATGCCCCAAGTGCGTCGCCCTGTCTGCATAAGGCACCTGCTGGCATGTGGAACTGAAGTAACGCAGGGGGTGCACGAGGACTCCCACTAGTGCCTGACACAGTCTTCATTTGAAGCTCGCACCTGCTCTCAAAGACAGGTAAAAGTGCACGAGCGCCATTTTTTTTTCTTTTTTTTTTCTGGCGTATTGGTTCATACAAGTCTTATAAGGAAGCAATCTCTTGCACTATTCGTTTAGTAAGCAAAGGAACATGTCTTGGGAGAACATTAAACATGTAAATTGACCTTCTAATCGTTATTCGGATTGTGCTTTATTTTTGTGCTATCTTACCGGAAGAAAATAGGACATTCGTGAACGTGGTGCAGACTTCTAAGCTGTTTATTTTTAATTTTATATGGTACTTAGGAGGTGTTGTCACCTTTAGTTAGCGCCGGCTACTCCTTTTCATATAGACATTGTTAAAAAAGTTAACGCATTAAAACTAAAAGTCACTTCCAAATCATAATAACACAAAGTCCAGTCACATAGGTGCACTAATGTGAACACAAAGTCCGGTCATATAACTACACTAAAATCAAAGGACATAAGAAAGCATGGATTAGATTCAAATGAACGTACATTAATCCAGTCATTGAATTGGCAAGAGTCAGGTTTAAAAAATCTCATAGCATATGTTTATCACATTTAAATGCTCTACTCTATAGGTTCCGAGAATATTACTCGCTTCTAGAAATATTTGAAGGGTCGATACGTAACGCTCGTCATTGCAATGAGTATGTTGGCCATGGACCTAAGATCTTCCTGAGGCTAAAGGGCCTGCGGTCTAATGCCACTAAATCACGTGCTAAGCGTTGTCTGTGTGTGTCGTGTCGTGGACATTCCACCAGCCGATGCCGTACATCCTCATCCGCATGGCCACAAGTTCATTCCGTTCTATCAGTTCTTGCAATTTTATGGAGAAAATTTTTCGTGTACGCGGTAGCGAGCCGAAGACGGTGAATGAACGTTTCAAAGGCTCTAATTGTATCTAACGTGGACGGGATTTTAAATTGAAGCGATGGGTCAATGTGAAATAAATCCGAAGATTTCGAGTTCTGATCTAACCATGTCGCTTTGCAGCCACGGGCTGAGATCTGTCTTAATGTGCGGCGCAATTCGCATTGTGCTAGAGGGAGACCATATGTGGCGTTATTGACACGCGCTTGTCCAGTTGCCTTGCCTGCTGTAACATCTCCGAACAGGCTGACGCGGAAGCAAAAAAGGCGCACACTGACGGAACTATTATAAAAATTCATTTTTCCCGGTATGACATTAACGCCTTGCTCCATACCTCCCTTAAAACTTCTACAGCACGACATTGGGACAACCCCGAACATCGACAAGAGCGCCTTCATAGACTTGACGCTGGATTACAATTCCGGCTTCCACTAGGGTTGCGGAGAAGCCAGGAAACACTCATTCATCGATTACGGCTGGGTGTGGCATACACCCACCGATACCTTCACAAGATTGGACAAGCACGGGACCCTGAATGTAGCGTCTGTCACACTCTCGAGACAATAGCTCACGTACTTTGTGTGTGCCCTCAATATGCGGCGGAACGAAGAACAGTCAAATCTACAGTTGACAGCTTGGACTCCCGCCCCTTTTCAGAAGAAAAGCTTTTGGGCGCGTGGAGGAGTGTTCACTGTGCCCAACGTGCCATAAAATCACTTTTGAACTTTTTAAGTGAGACTGGTCTAGACGATCGCCTCTAGAAGCTGTGAGACGTGCAGACAGTACGAAATGTGTTTGCGCAAGAACTTTTTTGGGACAATATTACTTTTTGTATGGACAAGATTATTCTTACGTGTATTGCGTCTACAGTGCGCATCCGCATATAGGACAACGTTCATATAGTATCTCATTGTACCATAACATAATCACGCGCCACCTACCTTTCCCTGTATTTCCCACTTCCCCTTTCCCCAGTGAGGAGTAGCAGGCTAGAGACACGCTCTCCAGACCGACCTCTCCTCCTTTCTGTTCATTAAAATCTACTCCTCCTACTCCAGAGATAATGCAGTGGCCAGGTATCCATTGGAACATTATTGTGCGATTCCCTTCACTTGCTTTTGTGAGTTCCTTTAGTGTCTCGTAAAATAACGTCATGTTTTGTGAATTGCTGATATCACCATGACGACAAAGCTGTCTGCGAGTCACAAAGGATGACCCATTGTTCCCCTTTTTGCATTGAACTTATGTATCGTAACAAAAACAATATTGCAAAACGCTCTTCTGTTGATGATGTCGTGTGAGATAGTTTAAACGTCTGTATATGGTACAATTCTTGAATGGCAAAGGCAGCTGTAGAAGAATTTGTTTGGCAAGAACCATCTGTATACGCTTGAATATAGCCAGGGTATCGAAAGTATATCTGGTATAACGCTAGTTGTGCTGCTAGCATAAAGATATCTCGTTTGTGAATTATTCATTCAACCGAAAGTTTGATTTTTGAAGAGTCGAGCCGACATGGAGGGCAGGAGATATCTGAGAACCAAATTTCGTGAGGGGGTAGTAGATTTTTGTGCGCCTGGATCACCATATTGATGCTAGCCCTGTCTCTCTCAATAAGTGCAGTTGCTAGTGGGTGCCTTTTGTGCTGCACTGAAACAAGAAAGTAGTGTCGACAGGTTAAAACCGTCCTCATGATAGGAAATGAAGGATGACGTGTCTGAGCAATTACTAAGGAGCTTGAGGTTGTTCGACGAATGCCTAAGCATACTCTAAGCTATTATCGCTGAAGATATTAATCGATGAAGCTATTAATCGCTGATAGCTATTAATCGCTGAAGTCTGTCTTCAGATGAACGGGAGATTCCATGCAAAACAGGCGAAGAACATGCTATATTTTGCTTTATAAGTGCATTATGTACATTTAGTAGGGATGAAACCGACCCTTTCCATGTAGTGCCTGCTATGCGGCAAAGAAGATTCATTATTGAGTTTATTTGTTCTTCGACAACTTTAATTTGAGAACTCCGAGAAAATTGTCAGTCTAGTATAACCCACATAAATTTGTGTTGTTTCACCATGTCTAAAAGTTGTCCGTCAAGGCACAGCAGGAAATCCCTTAGCTATCCTCTGGTGAAAGGCAGCACAGCCGTCTTATTGTAAGACAGTTTCATTCCTCTTTCCTTTAAGAATTTGTCCACAATGCTTAGTCCTTCCTGCAAAGTTGATTGAACAAGACTGGTACTTGAACCAGAGGCCCAAATACACATATCATCCGCATATATAGAGTAGCGTAGTGCCGGTGGAAATTTCCGCGGTAAATCAGCCATTACACATTTAAAGAGGAATGGACTTAAGACACTGGTTTTGTGAGACTCCTTGAATAAGATTATGACAGTAACTTTTTCCTTCGCTTGTTTGAATAAATATTGAACTGCCATTCAAGAAGTTGGATATCCGCCGTAGCGCCCTTCCACAGACTCCCAGTTCTAGCAGGCCACACAATATATGAGCACGGCTGACTGTGTCGAAGGCTCATTTAATGTCTAAAAAAACACTATTGTGACATTTCCGCTAGCTCGTTCATGTTCAACATAGGTAACAACATCCAAAATTGCATATGGTGCATCGCTGCCTTCGAAATCCTGTCATGTGATCGGGAAGTGCTTCTGTTTGCTCATACCACCATTGAAGCCTAGTATCAATTATTTTCTTCATGGCCTTGTATAAACAGTTATTCACAGGACAAAGATACTCCAATGAAAGAGGAGTTTTGCCAGGCTTGAAGATAGGTATCACACGTGCTGTTTTCCAAGAGTCATGGACACGCTCCTTTTTCCACAAGTCATTGAGTAACTCGAAAAGTGCCAATCGACCATTAGGCCCCGTGTTTTGCAACATACTGTATGTAATGAAATCTGGGCCTGCAGCGGTCTTTGTCTTACAAGACCATTTAGCTCATTTTAGCTCAATCATAGAAAATTCGTAGTCTAATTGTACATGCTGTGACTGAAAACACGCAAGAACTTTTTGTTTTGCCACTTCAACTGAATATTGAAACTCAGCACAAGTAATAGATACACTTGTTCTAGTTATAACTTTGCAGAATTCCTCAGCAATGACTAATTCTGAAGTATCCTTGGCTATTGGGAGAGCACGAAATGGTTGTGCTTGAACAACAGGGCCGCTTAATGCACGAATAGTCATCCATATTCATGGAACTAGTGTCAGGGAGGACAACGTATCGCAAAATTCGCGCCATCTTTTTTGCCCAAATTTTTGTAGTCTCCGCATGACTGAGTGGATTTGCTGCGAATTTCTGTACGATTCTATAATTACACTCCTGCGATAAGGAAGGAAGGAAGGAAAAAGTGGAGAAGGGAAGGCAGGGAGTTTAACCAGTTTAGCTTAACCGGTTAGCTACCCTACACATGGGAGCGGGATAGGGGGGGGATGAAAGATGGGGAAGGGAGAGAGAGAGAGAGAGCACATAGCACAGCACACACATCGTCCGTTAGAGTCCATCACTCTTGCGTGGTACGTGATATCACTGTCACAGCCGCTTGTCCAATCCCGTCTCTTTCAAAAACCGAAGTAGTCTTTTCGTCACCTTCAGCTGCGATGTCTTCTGTCGGCGGCATGTGAAAATCGTTTCGAGGGACAATGGTCTAGTGTCAAGGTGCGCTAGAACGGATGCCAGGGACTGTCGCTGAACATTATATTCAGGACAGTAGCACAGAATGTGTTCCAGCGTCTCCTCGCAATGACAGGCATTGCAGAGAGCGTTGTCGGCCATTCCAATGCGAAATGAGTAAGATTTCGTGAAAGCCACACCTAGCCATAAGCGATAGAGTCGCCTCTCTTCGGCGGAGTCCAGTTGGCATACAGAGATGCATCAAAGAGGGCAGGTGGTATTGACGATTGCTCCGGTTGGTCTGGTTGTTTGGTGTGCACCATAGACTGAGCGTGATCTCCTGTGCAAGAACTCAAAGTCTGCTGGCTGCGTCGGACAGTGAAAGTGGTATGGCCTCTTCTTGTGCGTCTTCAAGAGCTGCCCGAGCAGCATTATCGGCGTCTTCGTTTCCTATGACGCCGCAGTGACTTGGCAGCCACTGAAACGTCTCGGGGTGTCCTTTCTCCTGTGATGTATGGAATAGGCATCTAATATCGAATACGAGCTGGTCGAATGGCCCGCGACGCAGAGCTGATAGCACAGATTGTAGGGCTGCCTTTGAGTCGCTGATTATTGACCATTGTCGAGGTGGCTCCCGATTGACGAAACAAGGTGCAGCGCGAAGAGCAGCTAGTTCCGCAGATGTCGATGTTGTTGGGTGGTCAGTCCTAAAGCTGATGGTAAGAGCTCTTGCTGGGACAACCACAGCACCGGGCGAACACTGAATATTTGTGGAACCATCAGCATAAATGTGTTCACTGTCCGCGTACCTCTCGTGCAGAAGAAGCAGAGACAGTTGCTTTCTGTTCTTCTTGCAGCTCTCAAATGTTCATATTCTCCGTCAACTGATGTGTACTCATCAGGAATCGGCACTTGTTTCGTACAGATTTTCATTATTTCTTGTATCACTGATTCGAGTTTCTCTACGTCAGCTTCACAATCCCCTCGACTGGACAAGTTTTGCTGAAAGAGCTGCCAGTTTGTTACATCCACGTATCTTCGTTTCGAAGCACTTTTTAATTGTGCATGTGATATAAGAATTGAGAAGTGATCGCTTCCACGTGTTTCTGCGTCTGTTGGCCACCCAGTGTCGCTAACGATATCATTAGAGCACAGTGTTACGTATATGCAACTGGCGCAGCGATATCCTCGCATGAATGTCACAGATCCATTATTCAATACCGACAGATTGCATCTTTCCGCGGCGCATTCAACGATATTCCGACGGGAATCACGGTGATTACTCCCCCACGTTACGTTGCGTGCGTTAAACTCCCCACATAAGATAATGTTTGATCTTGTGATGCTAAAAATATTTACCAAATTATCAACCGTTATACGTCTCGATACTTGCAGGTATATGCTTATAACTGTTACACTTATTTTAGCGATATATGCTTTGCAGGCTACATATTCAGGAAAATCTGAACTTCTTGATTGAATAAGGTGAGAGGGCAAATATTTTCGAACGAAGAGCGTTGTTGTGCTGTTTACAGCTGGACGAGAGGGTTTATGTATTATGTAATTAGCAAGACGAAAGTCATCACGTACTCCAGACTCTTGTATGCACAGCGCAGGCAAGCTGTGTTGCGCAACTAATTTGCGAAAATCAGCAGATTTGGATCGAAGACTGTTAGCGTTCCACTGAAATATTACGACATTTTTATAACGACTATTCAGGATTGCCATCCTGTAGCACTGATGGGGACAGCTAACTCATTAAAGGCTCCAGAGACAACACTGCCTTTACCTCTGGTAACTTGTTCGTCTGAGGCAGAGCTGTGACAATTGCTCGAACTGCAGCAAACAGCATGGATAGAGTCATCTGTCCAACGCTGAGTGGCACGGTGTTATCCTGGAATGCCGATGTTCCAGTCGCCGTCTGCGGTGATCGCTGAGGGGTGTTCTAGGAAGATCACTGTGGTTGTTCAAGGTCAGGCCGCTGATATTGTGATGTGTGGCCTTCAGTGGCCATAGCAGAATGACTCCGCTGTCTCTGAGACTCTTGCGCGGCTTGCTGCTTTAATGCCGACGAATACGCTAGTTCTTTTGATTTTTGTTGAGTTGCTGTACACTGGCGATCTTTCGCTGGGCTCACTGCATCAAGATTCCGAAGGGGCACTTTGTGCCGTGGTTGCTTCCCATGAATTAATTCATGTTTGCGTAGCATGGAGGCAGCCTTGTTCTGTGGACATCCTGAGAAGGAAGCAGCATGATTATCCGCACACTTTGCACATTTAGGCTGTCGCACAGACTTGCATTCAGCATGCTCATGGTTCTCGGAGCAGATTTTACATAGACGTGTTCCACAACATTATTTTGCCAGGTGTCCAAACCTCTGACAGTTGTAACATCTCAAGGCAGGACCAAGGTATTCTTGCACCGGGTGACTGGTGAAGCCCTAGTAGATTCTCTGAGGCATTGGTTTGTCATTTCTGAAGTGAAGGAATACACTGTGCAAAGAGCGGGATTCAACTGTACCATCCTCCAGACGGTATAGTATATTGCTTGTCGGCGGACTGATATTACTCCAAAATTTTTCAAAACCTCGAGGAGCTGTCCCTCAGTGTACTTAAGTGGTACGTGAAGAATCTTTCCGACAGTTCGAGCGTACCAAGGCCATATGTAGGGTTTAAGTCGTAGTCCTGTTACTTCATGCAATAAAAGCAGGTTTATCGCTCATGCTACTGAGGTAACACTCACTGAAAAACTGCCGTCTCTGTTTAATCGGAACGTCTGAACTTTTTCCTTTGCCGCAGAGACAATTTCTGAGGCAGCTTGATTTGGATTCACTTGCCAAAAACTGGTGTCCTTCTTCTTATGGTTGGAACACCACCGGGATTCCTTCACTTTTCTTTTTGTAGGTCACGAATGTGAAAGGTGCCTCATCACACTCAATGACTTCGTAATCGCTTAGGTCATAGTTTGATGTACTGTCGTTCTCCTGATTTGTGCTTCATCAAGAGTCTCTTACTCTCATCTTGGCTGGGTCCCACCATGGCCACCGGAGCGCCTTGATGTTCAAGCACTAGTCGTGCCGGCTTGATGATGTCATGCACATGGCATGTGTTGGCAGAATCGTGGACGAGCTCCTGCGATGCACTCATGTGCCTCAAAACACGCTGGCGGTCATAGGGCTCGTGCCGCCATTCTCGGCTGCCGACCGCCGTAGCGATTGGAGACACTCCGAGGGAAAAGGCAAAGAAGGCTTCGTACCTGGCTTCAGTGGGCTCGTAGGTCGCTGCACTTATTCTCACCGAATTCCTGAGCAATGAAGACCAGGCATAATGTAAACAAGTAAATAAAACTGAAGTAAAAAGCGAGCAGCAAGGAACAGAACCGCCGCCTCTCAGAGAACTTCGTCGTCTTTCCTGTTTCTTGTCAACTGTTTGTTAGTGTCTTGAAAATAGCGCCTTGACATAACTTCTCGAACATTGTCAAGACAATTCAACAAAATTGTCAAGACAGTCAGTAACGGATTGTCAGCTCTTGGAATCTAATTAGGATATTCCTTTTTTATGGTAGCTAGGTAAACTGAATTTGGCATTTCGGAGAAGTTTACGCTCGCACGGGAGAAGTTTACAACCGTAAGAGAGGCACACACCTCCTGGAAAGGTAAGAGAAGCGTGAAAGAACATCCTATGCCCGTCGCGATAATTAGCCGCACGCCCTGTCATCCTACCGGGTATCCGGCCGAAGAACACTCCGTAACTGAATCCATCCGCTAATGCACACCGGTGCAGCGGCCACTGTTGAGCGTATAGCACCGTGCTCTCTCGGTGCGGCTGCTAATGTTCCTGTTGTTCTACGAAGCCTTATCTCCCAAGAGTCACACGGCGTGTGTCTACGCTGTGTCCATTTAATTACGTACTGCTCTGCCATGACCAAGAACAATATAAAGGAACTGTGCACAGTTTCCTAAAGCGCGTAGTCTCGGGTTTCGGAGTGAGCAGTATCCTTTTCTCCTCCTTTTTAGCGCATTCTTGAGCCAGCATTCCCTATGTCATAAGCGGTTACGAGGTGCTGCAGAATGCATTTCCCGAGCGCAGGAAAAGCGTATACGAATAGGGAATAATGCATTGAAAAAAGCTCTTAGCGACCGTCAGGACGCGTCGTTGCTTTGTCTTCCTGTATGTTTGTTTCGCTGTTCATCGGAAAACACGTGGAAATGAAGTAATTGAAATACGCGAGACTTCGACTCCTCCGCAGCAAAAAGCTTCCGGCGGAAACGCAGAGGGCAGACAAACAAGGAGGGATGTAGAAGGAGAGAAAAGGCCGGCGACAGTGGCTATGGACTCCAACTGGGTCGTAACGCCAACATTCCGGGCTACGGCGGAGTGTGCGTGTTTTTGTGCATGCGTGCGTGCGTGCGTGCGTGCGTGCGTACTCGCGCGTTCCCGCACTGAAAGCAGCTGGGCCGCGCCGCCATCGGAGACAAAGAGAAAGGGGTCACGCTGGCTTGGGAGGAGCCCCCCCCCCCCCCCCCCCCCTCGACACGCGTTGGCGCTGCGCTCACGCGCTCGCACATTCGGCCTTTCAGGAGCTGCCGACTTGCCATTCCGGAAATTGTGTCGTTCCTGAATTCAAACCATTCGGAAATGCCAATCAATCAATCAATCAATCAATCAATCAATCAATCAATCAATCAATCAATCAATCAATCAATCAATCAATCAATCAATCAACAACTATGGCGCAGCTTCTGTTGGAGGCCCGCGCAAGCTGAATAATGGCAGAAGAGTGCCTGCATCGGCCTGTGGCGCTGCAATTTTGCCTGTATTCGGGGGCTTTCTTCACGCTCGGAAAAACCCTTTTATGTACCACGTATTGAGACACAGAAAAACTGTATCACGAGTTTTTCATGTCGCTCGACAATTTTCTCTTTGACACTTTTCATCTAGTTATAATATTTCATCTTTTTAAGACTAATTATGTAATTAGGCGGAATGCAAAAAAATAATTAAGATCTGAGTATCTCCAAGCGACGGCAAACATTACCTTGGTTCTGTCCAACTACGTGGCATTCGCATATTTTTAAACTCTAGCTAAAATTAGCTGGGACACCCTGTTTATTGCGGGAACTTGCCAGACGTTGTCGCAACGCCTCTTTATTTGCTCTTCTGATTTACCCAACCTGTGCTCATGGCACTATTTTTTTTTATCAGGGTAAGGTGTGAAGAGGAGAAGAGGGACATATCAGCAGTGCAATTTACCATTCCTGCTCAACTTCTTACTCCTCTTTAATGGGTTATGAATAGGCTGCTCTCAAGAAAAATGCGGTTTGACCTGTATTGAGCCTGCAATTGTTTGTGCTATCAGTTGCATTCCCCCTCGTAGAAAAGCTAGTATTATTGCTCAAACCTATAGTAGATTAAATACGGTATTGACAATGATGTGGTGCATAATTTCTGTGGTGCTGCGACACGTGGTGCTAGCCTTTCTGTCTGTGCTGGCACTTTATCTGCCTAAGCGCGGCTCTCCGTAACACAACGCGCTGACTCGTCCGTGAGTTCGCCTGAAAGCGTGACGCCGCCTTTTGAAACATGCGGCGCTGTCCTTCCAGCAACACTGTACACATGTTGCACACAAGCACGAGGAAATCCTTCCAGCTCATCAAATAGTCAATTTCCCTCTGCACTGAAACAATGCCGGTGTACCGCTAAATTGCCAATCATTTGGCAAAACATTGTAAAATAAATGTGGTTATGAGCCACGCCTTGAAAACTGCATGCTCTCAGGACGCTACAGAGAGCAGCGTGCCCGTGACCTTAGCGAGTTTTTTCGCTTCTACCAACACGGTGATTCTTGTGTTAGCGTGCTTTCAGCATTCCTACATTGTAGTCAAATGCGCTATTTATCGAATGAGTATAGCCTGCCAACAACAATGGGCAGAGATGAATCCATGGCATTGCGACGACTGGACGATCGGCCGTTGTCTGTTCAAGTGCTGCTTGAAGACCGTCCCCATCGCTCGGCGGCCCACAAAGCAGTGAAAGCACTTTTGTCTTTCTTGAGGGCGACTGGCCTGTGTGAACGCCTTTGACTCGCTCAGGCGTTCCGTGTGCGCGGGCGCGCTCACCGCGGTTTTCCTCCCCCTCCCTTCCCTCTATCTCATCTTTCTATTCCCGTCCTCCAGAGTTGGGTAGCCAACCAGATTTATTTCTGCCTTCTCTCTTTATTTCCTCCGCCGAGCATAGTCTCCTTACCGTATATTGCGGTCGATATGCAACAAACACTGGTTGTCAGTCTGCGTCGCCTTCATTACGTCTTTTGTGTTGCTTGATTTCCCTCTAAACATGCACCAACCAACCCAGTTCATCACAGTCCTCAATTATGCCGCATGCAGTCCTTCGCGTCGCTCACTTGTTTGCAGTTTGTGCAGCGCAGCGAATAAACGCACCCAATGTTAAATTGATAGCTCATACTGAGGTGAATGCCGATTATGTCAGCATTCTGTGTAAAAGCGTGGCTTCGTGGGGTTGGGCCCTGTAATAGGTACACCTGGTTTGTGAGTGACCTGGTCATTATTTAGCACTCTTATTTTGGGTCCTTCGACAGCGTTTTGGTTGCACCTGCTCTTTCGTTACCTGGAATACATATTTCTAATGTGCCTCCTTGAATATGGGCCAGTATTCGGCAAGCAGTTTTTACGCTTAATCAGTTCGTGAGAACAAGTACCAGGGAATAGCGACTGCGGATATGTTTTGAGCCAGCTCGGCCAGCCAACGACCTATTTTATGAACGTTCATAAACATTTTATGAATTCGACCTGTGATGTTAAAGCCTTTTCTTCCAAGTTCTTTAAGCAGAACCAGCGACTTTCCACAAACCGTGTTGGGAGGAAGTCCACGAGGTGGTGTGCTGAAGCACTGCTTCGGCATCCGTAAGTATTACAACCTCCCGAGGAGGGAAAACGACTGCGAAAATGCGGTGAAATAAAGCGAAGCGTTTCTAGAGCACGTTTTGTGAGCACACGCGCATAAAGAAGAGACAGAGAGAGAGAGAACTGTCCGTTGTTTCTTTTGTGAGAAGCGTTCATTAGAGTCGTCTTTAGGATAGAAGCGTTTCAAGAATCGCAGCATTTCTTTTTCCTTTTATTTTTCAGAGCTCCTGATTTCCCATAACGTTAGGTCTCTTACATTAAAAACTAAATAACACGAGAACAGCGAAGTAAATACAATTTTTGTTACTGCTCCCTTCTTTCTGCGAAGTCTTCCCGCAGCCTTGTTATTTCTAGTCGTAGGTCGCAGGACTAGTCTACAAGAGTCTCTACAATGAATGAATGAATGAATTTGCAATTTACACAAAGCCGCCTGAAAGTAGCTTCACGTTTTTTTTATTTATTGTCTCGGACAAGCGATTTCTTTTCGGGGAAATGATTAGCTTGACCCACACTATATAACAGCGCTGTCTACAGCATGTTATCAACTTGCGATCGAACAACACAACCACTCCTGCGGGTTGTCTTTCTTTCTTTCCTTCTTTCCTTCTTTCTTTCTTTCTTTCTTTCTTTCTTTCTTTAACTCTCATGGCTCCCCTAACTTCAAGGACCTCTTAACTCAGCTGAGCAAAGAGGTCCACCCCGGCGAAGCAGCCACTAAGATAATAAGAGGCGGCGAAAGACTTTCAAGCAGTGGTCGGGTCTAAGCCGTGCCGTAGGGCTAAGCGCAGTTTCAAAGTCAGTCAGCTGCTGCGGGAAAACTGGGCGCGCTGGTGCTTCGCGCTCCTCAGCTGCTCACACACGCTCGAACGGCGGCACGAAGAGGCACGTCCCAGTATAAACAGCGCGGCTGCGTTGTAACAGCTTCCCCTCAGAAAGGCGCTGCCCGTGGCGCAAACCGCGTGTGCACAGCCGTCGCAGCGGCCGGTCCGTCGCGTCCGCACGCATAGACGCGGCTGAGGCGCGCGCTCGGATTCCTCTCCCGCAGAAGCACCGTCCGCCCAAAAGAAAGAAAAACACATTTATGTTGTTCGCTGCACAGCTGCTCTTCCTTTCGTTTTTTTTAATTCTTATTATTTATCCCCCCCCCCTTTTTTTACCACCACCACCACCACCACCACCACCACCACCACCACCACCATCATCATCATCATCATCATCATCATCATCATCATCATCATTATTATTATTATTATTATTATTATTATTATTATTATTATTATTATTATTATTATCGTTCCATTCGACGATTCTCGGAGGTGAAAACGAGCGAGAACTTGGTGACGCGACACCTCCCGCTGCGCGCGAGCCAACTATCAACGTTGCTCTACTCTACGAAACATGATTCGCTGAATTGCTCTGTGCAATTCAGAGAGACAAACACCTGCTCTCGTCCGGATCGCTTATACTGTTCATTATGCACCAGAACGTAAGCGGACAAAAGGCTATAGATTTCTGACTCATAAGTTTGCAGCCTACTGTAAGTAAAGAAAAGAAGTAAATAGCATAATGTGTAGAAGCGAGTCTAAACAGGAATAAATAAAAAAAAATGTGGTCTCACGCTCTACGGTGCGACTTGGCCACTGTTCTGCGCGATATGTAGCCGCGAATAATGCCGCTCAGGTAAAATAAATGTCTCGACTCTCGTTTCGTGGTACCAGGCCCTTGCGTTCGGGGGTCCCGGTGAGGCAGTTGTGCTATCAGCACCGGCATCTTTTGGTATTTAATGCTTCGTAGCATAACCTTTATGTCCATAGGAAACTTCACGCATCATTGTGATAGCTTTAATAGATACACAACATAATTTACCCCCTATACAGCAAATATTCTTAGGCCACTATACAGACCTATTACATCTACCCCTTGCCATTGACCGCACCATTGACTACATTCTACCATTTCCTGGTGATCTTTGGCCATGACTGTCCCTTGCGCCATAAGACACTATACATCATCATCATACGGGGGGTGGGAACTTAGTCAAGCGTCAATCGCTTTTATTCCCATCCCCTCCATCAATGTAATGGTGATGGAAATAAATAATAATAATAATAATCATCATCATCATTCATGGTATCTGTGGTATCAACCTCGGCGAGTGCATTTAAAGGCAGTAAAGGTACTTCAGGGTTCCGAGTTGGCACGCAGACGCCTCATTCGTCACCGCATTACAACGCTATATACACAGGATAGATACAGAAAAGTAAAAAGGAAAGAACAAAAACAAAGAAAGAAAGAAAGAAGCAGACAAACTATTGTCTCTGTTTGTATCCCCTTTCCGTCTGCGTCATTTACAACTACATAGCAAGGCCAATGTGTGAGCGACACAATCCGTTGTTTCCGAGTAAGACCTTAAAGGGACACTAAAGGTTAATATTACGTCAACGTGGACTGTTGAAATACCATCCCAGAAACCTCTAAACGCTTATTTCGTGCGAAGAAGAGACTTATTTTAAGAAAAAATGCGTTCTGAAGCGTCCGTGTACCTCTAGCGCAGTTCAAATCACCCGCTCTCCGATCGAGGAGTATTGACGTCATGGTCTCATAGTGACGTTGTACCGTCGGTGAGTAAAACGAGACTCTGGGAAGCCAAGATGGCGAATAAGATAGCAAAGAAGAAAGAAGCGACCGAAACCCTCAAAATTTGGCAGTGGAATTGCAGAGGAATAAATCGGAAACGGCAAAATTTACTTCACCTATGCACCCTACACCAACCTGACGTCATCGCGTTACAGGAAACAGAAACAAATAATATTACGATGCGCGGCTACAAAACGCACATTGCCCAAGGAAGGACCCGGACCGCCGTCCTCATCAAGAAGCACTACACGACGCAGCAGCACCAAATCAACCACAGAATCGAACACACTCTGATTGAGCTGGTTCCTCCCAAGAAAACCCTGCAGAGCCTCTACATCCTGAATGTATACAGTCCTCCGCGCGACACACTAAAGGACTTGGACAAGTTCCTGAGAGAAGTGAAGAAAGTCACCAACGGTCAAAAACTTCTCGTGGTGGGTGACTTTAACGCTCCACATGTGGCTTGGGGCTACCGATCAACCAACAAGAAGGGTATGGACGTGCACAACGCGGCACAACACCACCAGCTGACGTTGTGGACCGATCCTCTAATACCAACTAGAATCGGCAACAGTGTCTCCAGAGACACCAGCCCAGACCTGACCTTCTCCACTGGCTTAAGGCAAGTCGAGTGGTCGAGACTGGACGAGACTCTGGGCAGCGACCATCATATCATCCAGACTGAAATCATGCACCACAAAACCCCTGTGAGATTAGGTCAGGCCAAAATTACGGACTGGCCTGCTTTCCGGAAAGACGAACACCCCAGAAGCCTAGAGGACATCGAGGAGTGGACCAAGAACGTGATGGACTTGGTTACCAAGTACACAAAGACCATCCAACTCACTGCGGACAATCCCGAAGTCGACCCACACCTACTTCACCTCTGGGAGGCCAGGCGAGGACTTTTGAAGAGATGGAAGAAGCAGAAGAGAAACCGCAAACTCAAGATCCGCATTGCCGCAGTCTCGCGGCAGGCGGAGGAGTATGCTGAAAAACTCGGACGTCAGAACTGGAATCAAATGTGCGACCAGTTACAGGGAACCCTCAGCAACCGAAAGACCTGGGCCATTCTAAAGACCCTTCTGGCGAAGACGGAATCAAAAACTGTCACGGGGCAACACATACAAAGACTTATACACAACTTCCAGGGAACTGAAGAAGAAGCGCTCGAAGCCATCACCGAGAAATACATCGGAGACGAGCAACAACGGAAGACGCAGCCGGTCATTCACCCGGAGTACGAGGGGGAACCCAATCCGGATTTAGACCAACCTTTCACCAAGTCGGAGATCGTGGCAGCCTTAAGAAATCTCACAAGAAACACGACGCCCGGCAGGGATAAAATTAACAACAAGACCCTCCGTAACCTGGACGACGGGGCAACGGAGAGTTTACTAACGTTTATCAATGAAAGCTGGGAGAACGGCAGTATACCGGCTTCCTGGAAGCACGCGGACGTAACGATGATCCCGAAACCCGGCAAACCCATTAACCTACAGAACCTGCGTCCGATCTCTCTCACGTCATGCGCGGGAAAACTCTTCGAGCACATGGTCCACAATCGTCTCTCGCCCTATCTGGAAGAAGGTGGGCACCTGCCGAACACTATGTTCGGTTTCCGGCCTAACCTCTCCACCCAGGACATTCTACTTCAGCTGAAAGAAGAAGTCATCGACGGCCTCAGCACATTCCACAAGAGTGCCATCCTGGTACTCGACGTGAAGGGAGCCTTCGACAACGTCTCACACGAAGCAGTGCTAAACAGCCTACAACATACCGACTGCGGACGGCGGACATACAACTACGTCCGGGACTTCCTGACGGGTAGAACGGTGACCATAGGCCTGGGGAATCTCAGGACCGAGAAGTTCCAAATACCGCAGAAAGGAACCCCCCAGGGGTCGGTGATCTCCCCGTTGCTGTTCAATATAGCGATGAGGGGATTGCCGAACCTCTTGGAGAACATCAGGGGTATCCGTCACGCAATGTATGCAGACGACCTGACCATGTGGACGTGCACGGGATCGGCGGGCGAACAACAAGACGCTCTGCAGGAAGCCATCGACAGGACCGAGCATTATCTGCACCGCTGTGGTCTTTCATGCGCGCCGGAAAAGTCGGAGCTCCTGATCCTCAAAAAGAGGACAAGAGGGCGGCCTCCGCAGGAGACACCTGACCCAACGTTGACACTAAATGGAGTCAACATACCCAAGGTGGACACACTCCGTATTCTGGGCCTCACTCTCCAGAAGGACGGTGCCGGTCTCGCCGCCATTAAAAAACTGCAAGCGACAGTTACCCAAGTCGCGCACTTGGTGCGAAGAGTGACAAACAAAAAGCACAGCCTGAAAGAGCAGGACACAATCAGATTAATACAAGCCCTGGTAATCAGCAGAGTCACTTACGGCACCCCGTACCTGGGTCTCAAGAACAGCGAGAGGGACAAATTGAACACCCTAATACGAAAGACCTACAAGCTGGCACTGGGGCTTCCACCGACGACGTCGACGGAGAAGCTACTCAGCCTGGGCATCCACAATACTTGGGAGGAACTAGTAGAGGCCCACAAGACGAGCCAGATAGAGCGACTCAAGCTCACCAGCACGGGTAGGGACACGCTAATAAGACTGGGCCACCCAGTCGAATATGAGTCCAGAAAACAGCGGGTTCCTCTACCCCTGAGGGAGAAGATCACGGTGGCCAGCATCCCGAGAAACATGCACCCTGAATACCACAGAGAAAGGAGGCGAGCGAGAGTGAAAGCTCTGCGTAAGGCCTACGAAGGACCAAAACAAGGAGAAGTCCGATACACCGACGCGGCAAAGTACAAGAACAGAGCGGCCCACGCTATCAGCGTGATCAACGGCCAAGGACAAGAGGTAGCAGCGGCCTCGGTAAGCACTCCAGACATCGACTGCGCGGAAGAAACGGCGATAGCCCTGGCGGCCACTACGGGCCAGCGAGAGGAAGATCTAATCACGATCATCACCGACTCACAAACAGCATGTAGAAATTACCAAAAGGGCCGCATTTCCAAACAAGCCCTGAGCATCCTCGAAAAGCGAGACAATTTTCCAGAGGTGTACATTGTCTGGGCCCCGGGACACGAGTCCCTGGCGGGTAATGTAGCGGCTAATGCCGCTGCCCGAGATCACATTCTCCGGGCTATCCCACCAGGTTCACGAGCACCGGTAGACCAACAAGATAGCGTCCCGAAAAGATACGCCGATATCCTGAGCCACTACAGACTGGGTAGAAGGATCTATCCACCCCCGCATCCCCAGCTGACAAGAGAAGAGGCGGTGATCTTCCGAAAACTACAGACCGGCACATTCCCGCACGGCACCCTGCTACACGCAATGTACCCTACGACCTATACTCACAAATGCGCCTTCTGCTCTACGCCCAATACCCTCTACCACATGGTATGGGAATGTCAACGAAATCCATCGACACCGCCCATCACCGGACCAACCGTCGAGCAGTGGGAGGCCCAACTGATAAGCTCGAGCCCTGAAGACCAGCATCGCCTGGTGAGCAGGGCCAAGCTATCAGCTCAAGCCCACGGCATCCTGGACTAGGGACGCCGCCCACCTCGGACGATTTTACCGTCGGCTCATTTCAACTAATAAAGTTTATTCCTCCTCCTCCGTCTGCGTCATTTACAACTACATAGCAAGGCCAATGTGTGAGCGACACAATCCGTTGTTTCCGAGTAAGACCTTAAAGGGACACTAAAGGTTAATATTACGTCAACGTGGACTGTTGAAATACCATCCCAGAAACCTCTAAACGCTTATTTCGTGCGAAGAAGAGACTTATTTTAAGAAAAAAAATTACCGACGATTACGTTACTTCCTAATGCGAAATTTGAGCGCAGCAAATAAGCTGTTTCACCTTTTCGATAGATTGAGGCAAAGAAATCGAGCAACACATGTATGCGCTATCACAGAATTTTTTTTTATTTTTCACACGTATTCCTTTAACAAAGACTCCACTAACAGTTCTTGACAGTCATGAAGGAAGCTTTGTGGTCGGAGAAATAGACTGATATATGTTCGACTTGGTACACCAATGCTTGATTCTCAAAGACGAGATCTATACAAGTGCCTCGCGAGGTTGTCACAGCCGTGGGACGCGTTACGAGCGAGAGGAACGGGATGTTCTCCCGCATAAGTGTTAGGAAATTGCTGTTTGTCTTTATGTCAACATTAAAGTCCCCCACTACTAACGTCGGTGTGGATCGATGGACAGATCCGCCGCCACCGATCTGGCTCTCTGATTGCCACCGCACAGGGGTTGCATTGGAGGAGGAGCGAAGAAAGGAATTAAGTTCGAGCCGGCGCTTTGACAACCGGAGACTCGCAGGAAGAGGGGGGAGGGGGGCGGCGTGTACACCCAGCGGCAAACGATGGGGGCAGAAGCGCGCGCAGCAAGCGGACAACACGATAAAGGGAGGAGGGAAGAGATAGCAGCGACTGACTGATGCCGCTGACGCCGATAGTGAGTCAACCCCAGCTGCGGAGTTGGTTTCAGGGACAACGCCGCCGATGCCGACACAAACAATATGATACCCTCGCTTCCGCAGCGCTAAGAACCAGGTCTAGCCGTGGGAAGGTGGTCACGTATTCGTCGACGTGCCGGGGCCTACGTGAAATAACCGGCGCGTCGGCAACTGAAGAGCACCCTATCCGCCACACAAGAACAAGGGGGGGGACCCTTTCCTCCTCTTTCTGCATGGCGGCGACGGTGTTCTATGCAGTCACGTTATCTTGACTCTCTAGCGGCGTCAGCGGCATCCAGCGGTATCAGTCGGTCGCTGCTAGCGCTGGGGGGATGAAAGGGGGGCGGAGCTGGTTACGAGGCCGACGACAACGCCGACGACGACGCGAAACCCAGGAACGGACGCCAAAGAGCTGCGCTCTAAAATGCGTTCTGAAGCGTCCGTGTACCTCTAGCGCAGTTCAAATCACCCGCTCTCCGATCGAGGAGTATTGACGTCATGGTCTCATAGTGACGTTGTACCGTCGGTGAGTAAAACGGCTCCCGGAGACGGCGCTACGGCTTTTCTGCACAAAACGCAAACGCGCGGCCAGAAACAGAGCCAAGACAGAGCCGATAACAGCGCGAAGGCTGAACTATGGTGGCTAGCGGAAGGGAAAGCGCACGACAATAAGCTGGTTTTTTATTTTATAACGCCAACTTCGACGCTCGTTGCAATGGACGACCCTGACAACGACACATTAGCTCGCGATGCTGGGCTCGAGTTCAGCGATTTAAGCACTGATGAACGTGACCTGCTGTTGAGGGCTCGCGCTGCCGGCGTCGTTGCGTACTACTATAACGACGGCCTGCTTTGAAAGGCACTTCACGCGACTTCAGTAAGTCGGTGTTGAACTCGTAATCCTCTGGACGAAAGTGCAGCGAGCACACTACGTGATTTTTCGGCTCTTTGCCAGCGCGCTGTGGCAGAGGTACGGCACCTAACCACTTCGAACGGAGAGGTTCACTCGTTGGCACATAGTGATAAGTAACGTTGGATTCGCCGCTGCAATTGCCCTTGGCCAAGTTCTGCGGACCATTCGCGCATCCCACGACATTACATGGACGTGGAATTCTCGCTGCTTGTTCCAAATGCAAGTTTCGCGAGCCAACAGGACCATCGCAGCACGACGCGATAAAGAAACAACTGAAACTCCAAAGCGCGCGCGGCGCAGAGTCGAGCGAAAACGAAACCTTTCGATCACCCATACTACTCAAGGGTAACGTCAAAATGTTATTTTTTCTTAGAATCGAATAGAAGTAGACAAGTAGCATTTTCTTCCGTCTTATAATCTAATGAAATTATCTTTTTAATACGAGTAGTTGAGTAGTAGTGACATAAATTATGATGAGGAGTGCTTTCGTCACCGGGCTAGTACCGGAATGTCGCTGGGGGGTCTCAAATCGTGTCATGCATTTACCTCAATTTCTCGGTTACTAAAGCTCTGTTCGCGATTATATTGACGCCTTAGACGTTCTAGAGAATTGCTTTATCACTTTAACTTGACTCTCTCGTAACCTTTAGTGTCCCTTTAATCCTGGCATCGTTTGGAACCACTTAAAGGGAAAGGCATACATGCAATAATACAGCTCATGTGTCGCGTATGCGTATAGTACAGTATACGTTTAGTATGCGGTCTTCGTTTACTCTCTTTAGCTAACTCTACATTTTCCGAACCTGTGACACCTCTTGACCTACATCATCATCACCATCATCATCATCATTAGTAGCAGTAGTAGTAGTAGTAGTAGTAGTAGTAGTAGTAGTAGTAGTAGTAGTAGTAGTAGTAGTAGTAGTTGTAGTAGTAGTTGTTGTATGTGAAAAGGAGCAGCCGTCACTATTACAGGATGACTAAATATTTATGTTTTATTTTCATTTCAATAAAAAAAGAAGAAAACGGGCCATGTGCGGAGATATTGAAAAAGACTCTATTTGTACGACGTCGTGCAGGTCAACACGGCGACGGCCGGGCCACTTTTGGCGCAGGTGCGCTCAGCCGCGTTTGTAGACTGTACCTAACTCAATTACGAAGAGGCGAAAACAGTTACCGACCGCAACTCAGACGAACACTGAAACGCTTAAGGAGCGTACTCCCACGCTTGCAGAGCTGCTTCTGACGTGGCTGGGGCGATTTATGCTCTTGTTACGGCCGACTGACGCGCCCCGTGTACGAGACCTAACCTAACCTAACTTTCGCGCACAGTTCACGCGCGCCGCTTATGGAGCAGCTGGTACAAATAGTAATTTCCGTTAGACCTGCACGACGTAGTACATATCGACAGCCATTGAAAAACTGCGAAAGTGCTAACGCATGGGCGAGAACAAGCTGCACTGTTCAAATTACTGTGTTCCCTCTTGCTCATGATGTCGCTTCAGGGTGCAAAAACGCTCCCTCTCATTCTGTCACTGGAAGCACGCTTCGGCAGTCAAGCTATATGATTCGACTGGTAGGTTTTGATGTCTCAAAGCAACTACTGGGCTCCGAGAGAGGCCGTAGTGCAGGTTTAACACTGAGCACCAGAGGTTCTTCAACGCGCCCGTAAATCTATGTGCACGAACACTTATGCATTCCGCCTCTATTGGAATGCGGCCGCCGAGGCCGGGAACAGAACCCACGACCTTGCGCCCACCAGCAGAACGCGATAGCACCGAGCAACTACAGTGGCTGCACATTATCTCCATTTACATTTAGATTGCTTAGTGCTCCAGTCGTCTTTGCATTTTGCACAACGCATTAATATAAGGCGATTGAACTCTTCAGTTGAAGCCCAGACTGTGTACTCGGCACCAGCACAGTTAGTCGGCGTTTCTTTTCTAATTGAGGGTGTCCAATTAGGCTGTTCTCACGCAGGAGCGCAAAAAAAAGGGAAAAAAAAGAAAAAGAAAAGAAAAGGAAAGGAAAACAGTTTATGGTCATGGTCCTTGATATTGATTGATTATTCGTTGATTAACGCAGAGAACGCTCAATTCTGATTGCTTTATTGAATCTACATCTTCCTGATGCTGACGCGTACAATGCGAGGTCAAAGAGCCAATCGCTGCATGGGCAGGAATAAATATTTGAGGCTGATGGTGGTGAGAACCTGTACTTCTGCGTCGAGAGCAGCATAACTGGGCTGTAAAATGTCTAGCGGGAAACCAACGACTGCTGAAGTTCTGGTATCTGCGTATATACGCAGGTACCAGAACATGCTTTGGAGCATTGGTACTCATCGAAATGCCGCACCATAAGCAAGTGAAAACAGCTCTCGACTTTCTGCCGACTGTCTGCTGAGCTCCAGAACGCTACAACCGCGGAAAGAGGGTTTATCTTGCCCAAACGAAGGCATCGTGCTCAGGAAGTGCTGCCTAAACGTTAGAGAGAGCTGGAGTGACCACAGCAGGGTCGTTTAGATGGAACATTTTACTCGTGGGTAATTTACGCATGGATAAAAAAGAAAGAAAGAAAGAAAACTTTTGTGCAAATGACTGCAAGTTGCCGCCCTGCGAGATGCCGGGAGACGAAAGTAAAATACTTCTCCCAAGTACGTCCCTTCTTGGTCACTCAACCACTTCACAACTAACGATGCCGGTGACTTCCTGTCAATAGCGGCAAGGTCAAACGCTTCGTGCAGACGGCCCCAGGCTTAGCTGCGACGGCTTCAGAAGAGGCGGGAGAGCGTTCAATCTGGTTTTAATAAGGACGTTTGTTCCGCACTGATGTTCGTGTGAGCAAGGCAACGCGTCATATTCTGAAAACCATTGCATGATAGAAATTTAAGGATAAATATAAGCCTGATTGTTGTCATACAAGAGATTTTGTGGCGAAAAATGAGCTTAGTAAGGGTTAACACAATGCCACTGAAGAAGGGTCCAGAAGCACGCTTTCTTGCAAAGTGGGACATACATGCGTCCCAGCTTGGAGATGCGCCTGTGTGTTGTATCCTCAATACAGCTAATTGGCACTCGTGTAAACCGAACAGACCTCTCTTAAAAATGCGGGGGTGAAATAATAGTTAGAAGGGGGTGGGGGGGTGGCGGTGTATTATGATGTGGACATCGTAACCACCTTGCTCGAGCCGTTACTACTTAGCGTTACAAGGTGGTCTACCACCCAAGAGCACTGACCGATTCCAATGCTGCATAGCTATACGGTAAGCTGTGGATAGCCGGCAGATTCAGCCTGAGATTATCGGGACGTTTAGATTAGCCTGGCACATACCATCGCTTTCACGTTCGTTGTACCGTCGTTTGACAGCGTGTACTCAGCAATTCTAGCAAGACGAAAGGTTCACAGGAAAGCGGAGATTTGAAGTGATCAGCAGTGGGGTGCAAGTGTAGCCTCAAGCTGGAGCCGACGTTTCTACTAGTTAATTGTTGCCCTAACGAAGTACAGCAATGATCGGGAAGTTCTGTCAGTGTACTCCATACCTCGTCGGGCACAGCAATCGCGAGCTCATGGGCCATTTAGTCGTCCGATTTGCCGACACCAGTGTCGCATAATTCGCTTTGTCTGGTGCTCTCTCGTGCTTGAGATATGCGCGGGTCGTTCCTTCTCGCGCTTGAAAACGTGGAATCACCAACTGCGCCCTGCAAACACGTTATCGCATGTAGGCGGTACCTTCTATTTTTGTCGCGATACGAACAGCTACTGTAATGTGTGCTCTTGTGATGCCTAAGCTGCCATAACATATATTTAAAAAAACGCAACTACTTATGTCGGTGACAGCAACAATGCTGCCAATCTGCTACGGTATTCAGCAGTCACAACGTCACTTCTGTACTTGCAGTCGTCATCGGCGACACGCTGAAGAACGCTTCAAGCGTTCACCTTTGGCCTAAGGGCCCCAACATCCTAACCACCTTTCCTGTAAATACAGTTGCATAATGTGTTCTCTTGTGACCCGTTGTCAGAGATAGCGAGAGTAAATATAGAATAAATAAATGGCACAGATGGCGTGATGGCGACGGTCACTATTTGGGAATTTATGCTCTGTGTCAGAAATCCATGCGATGCTGGGACCAGTAATTCAATCAGTGGTGATAATGCCACTATGTACTCAAGTGTTGAAGCTAGCACAATTTGAGAAACTAGTCGTAGCCTTTGACGCGTTCAGGCTAGTGGTACTCGAACAGCAGCCTTCAATGTACGCAAGCCAGCTGGTTCCTTTTGTGGCTTGGGAGTACTACTGCCTGAAGTGTTTCTCATTTTTTCCCGAAATCTCTACATCATTACGCGGACACTTTCGAACACTTGAATTCTGTACATCGGGCTTTTGCCTTAAGCGGCGCATCACAGAGCGACACATATGTGAGAGAGAAAGGGAAAGAAAGACGTGGTCAACTAGACGAGAGTTTCCGGTTGGCTACCCTGCACCGGGGTGTAGGAAAATTGGTTGGAAGGAGGGTACGAAGGAAGAGAGTAAAAATTCAGTGGCGATTTAGCGGTATTTGCAAGATAAATGTGTTAGAATTAGGTCGAACCCCTGTGAGGTCGCGGATCCATGATTTAAATCGCGTTCACCACATTGCAAAGTGTTGTTCTATACCTCTACCACGTGACCGGCTACCCGCTCTTCACACACTTTTTCCCACTTCGACACTCATAATGCTAACGCATTAAGAAAAAAAAAACAGTAAAAGAGCTTATAATGGTGATGCATATGCGAACATTTGTTGTCAATGCCCGCGAAAAAATACTTGTTTTTTCTTCTTCCGACCATTATTCATTATCTTGATTTATCTTGCAATTTTGCTCTGTTGCCTTCCCGTACTTCCCAGCTCGAACACTCGCTGCGCAGCCCAGATGAAGTTACTTCAAATGTTTACATTTTATGCTGTATGTTCCAGAAATTTAGAACCGGAGTTAGCGTGAACCCTCGCGACGATGCCGCGCTTCCCATTAAAAGTGATAATCAGAACATGGAGGTCATGACGCGTTTCCGGCTCCTGCAATCGCTCCTGATGCATAACGCAAGGAAAACATAGCCTTCGAGATCAGTTTTAGTAACTCGGAGAGAGTGTTCTGTGGGCCGCGTATTTGGACAGTACCTATTGGCTACCACTGAGAGAACGCAGGCCTCTACAACCAATGAACAATTCATGGTAATAGGCAAAGCTAGTATTCACGACTACAGCAATGACTGAAGGCGTCGTGACCTTTGCTGTGGCGGTCTTTATGTTACAGTGCATTTTTTATTCCTGGCAAAAACATATTCTTTCTCACGCTGCAGTATGATACTTTTGCACACAAAAAAAAAAAGAAAACAAGGAGAAGAAGAAGCGGCGGCCGCTGATACCGGCTTACGGAACCATACTCATGTCTTTCTTTAAGCTGTCTTTGTTGTCCTCCAAGTTTCGACTCCCTAGCTTAGCACAGCCAGGATACCGCAATTAGATGCTTTCCTGCAAGATTGGTGCTCTGCCGTTCGTGGCTTGTGACTGCTTGCCAGTTGCTTCTCAAACCATTTGGTTCTTGAATGGATAAGTGAATGGCGTGAAGAAAGATGAAGATGGTATTTCAAGGCGTAAAACACACACACACACACACACACACACACACACACACACACACACACACCTTCCTTCTCTTATGAATTAGCTGTTTGGCTGACCGGTAGACCTGTGCAAATAACAATTGTGCAGATTCCGCGCACTGTGGAAATCGACGTTATGCGAAGCTCTTTGCAGGTCGCTGGGTATGTAGAATCGTTTGGAGTTCCACAAAGCGTTAACAAGCGGACCAATGTATTCGTGTAGGTCAAGTAGTTATGTGTGTGACGCGAGCGTACGTGTGTGTGACAACAGCAAGAAATGTGGGAGAACCAATTTGTTGCCAACGCGCCGTTTCCCGCATCTGTTCCCCCCGCCAAGCCGTGCTGAATAGCGACGGCGAGCGGCTTCGGCGCGGCGCCGCTTGCGTTCTTTGAGCGCTTCCGCT
The DNA here is from genome assembly GCF_023375885.2 of Dermacentor andersoni. NCBI lineage: Eukaryota > Metazoa > Arthropoda > Arachnida > Ixodida > Ixodidae > Dermacentor > Dermacentor andersoni. Next base: position 34,639,602 of record NC_092814.1, on the reverse strand, counting down.
GTGGGAACCTTGTTGGGACGCGGCATGTAGATACGAGGCAGGTGCGACATGGGTACGATATGCGAAAACTGAATGCACACTTACGACAGCTCGTGCTATCACATGGAGGACAAAAACGGGTGACTTGACGGCTAAACTGTAGCGCAGCCGGAAATTCGTGTCCTTTTATAGCCATTCAGACGACTGCATTGTTCGCCTTGGCCGAGACGCTGGGATGACGCTGCCATGGTGGAGTTCGGCGCACTGTTCGCGTACTCGGACTTCATCTGCAGCAGGAAAGAGCAGGTCTATATATGCTTGATTAAGCGGCCGGGTAACGACGAGAAGGGCCGTGAAAATCAGCTACGAACGTCGGGAGGAAGGAGGTGGTGGTGCGTTGCGGTCAGGCATTTGGAAATCCACGCTTGGGGGAAATCGGCGCTTGCTTTTGAATCGCAGCTCGAACGGAGGCAACCTCCACCCAGTGTTCTGCTGCTGAGATGCCCGGATCTTCTCAGGAGCGCCACCTGAACCGAACGCAGGTAGTACGCGGGAATCAGAGGCGAAAGTCAGATGACAGAGCGAGAATGACGACATTGCAACGACCACGACGGTATCAAGAACACGACCCAAGTTATTAGTCAACTGGGTCCACTGAGTCGGTACATTTTCATGTCATGCATGCAAGCTTGCCAGAATGCATGTCATATTGTCATGCATGCCATGCCATTCCTGGGAATCACGTCATGGCTTGACATTCATGATACGCCACCATATGCACGCAATGACATCCATGTCATTACGCGCATGTACGCGATACCTTTAAACATTGGGTATGGAAGTTCTCAAGTATAAACCCCATGCAAGCGATCTTGCGGGCGACAGCGACAAGCGACGCGATGGAGATGGCTGTTGCGTTCGCTCGTCGCCTACAGGTCGTACCCCATACAAGCGACGACTTCGAGCGACGTCTCCCCAGTGTTGCCGGTATGAAGGCAGCACTATAGGCGCCGAAACTAGCGTGACGCGTGCTTTATTAACTTAAGTTGATTTGTTTTACTGTAAAAAGCAGCATAAAATACTTCTGAAAGTCTTGCAGTAGGTTCTTATCCTTGCACGTATAAAAATTCAATCGTTTGCTCGTTCCGTGCGACAATCAGAAGTACTTGACTTATGTACATCCAGTTCCGGCTTCGCGCTATTGGCTAGTCGCTCATAGCACTTCCGGGCGACGAGCGACGAATTCTAGATTTGCAGAACCGAGCGATCGCGCGACAGGACCGAGCGATCTGTTCGCGCGACGGCCCGATCCGTCGCTCGAAGCCGTCGCTCGAAGCCGTCGCTCGTCGCTGTCGCGCACAAAATCGCGCTCATGGTGTTTAGCCTTTAATCATTTCTTGTAAGTTATCCTCAGCGTTGCCAATGTGGGCATTGTCATCTGCAGAAGTATTATTTCCCCGACTCTTAATCCTTGTCAGGCTGACATTTTGAATACTTGTTGATGACGCGCAATAACTATAACACCGGAGAGACAGTGTCTCCTTGCGTGACGCCCATCTCAAGCTATACAGTTGAGCGCCTCTACAACGAACGCATCTAGAACGAAATCACCTGTATAACGAAGGAATAATTCTATCCCGGTCGTATCGTGAGCTGTGCGGGGCGTGACCTTTACAACGAAGTGATTAGAGTAACGACTGATTTCGGAGGCCCCAACCACTTCGTTATAAAGGCGTTTGACTGCATTTTCACACTTGCGACGAATTACCATGCTGCAGTTGACATAACCTGATTATGGGGGACAGTCCCATCTATATCAGTGTCATACGTGATGCAAAGCGGAAGAACTGCAGTCATGAACGCTACTTCTTTAGCTTTCATGAGTTATGACAGGTAGGGCATTCTTCGAACTTTGCTCTTCGTTTTCTTGAAGTTTTCAGCAAGCGTTGCATATGAGGGAAATTCTTTTCGCGGCGCAAAATCTAAGCTTCCTGAGAAATGCATGCGTAAGGTCTCATCACACGTTGCGCTTTTCCTCGCAATTATTCTTCGAAATTTCTGATCCGCCGTACAATAGCAAAGAAAGCGGTCAAACAAGGCTCTTCTGCCAGAAAAACACAGAAAGCGACCACGTGGCATAAACATGCCTGGGGCCAGCGACGCTTTCGGAGGGGTGTTCAAAGCAGCAGACAGCCCTCCAGCCTGGCAAGTGGCGGCCAGCGCGAAAGCAAAAACAGGACCGCATAATGGAGCCCCTGCAAGCAAGGCTGCAAAGCAGCTCAGAAAGGGCCAGCTCCGGTGGTACGTGGTCGGCGCGGCTGGGCGAGAACTGCAGTCAGTAACCCTTGCCCCGCGTTCGGAGCACCGCCGCCGTGTGGAGCGCCGCGAGCGCAAGGCGCGCGCGGTGAGCGAACGCGCCTGTCTACCGCTCCTGCGCATGCGCGAGCGCACTGAGGCACAGCGCCTCCTCGGGGACGGCATCGAAGCTGGCGAAGCGCCGGCGAGTTGCCGCTCAGTCTTGAATCTGCTCATCGGCTGCAGGATGAACTGATGCGCGGCCACCGAGATGGGCTTTTCGGATAACCGCCGGGTACTCTTGGGGACTGTTTGCGTGCTGCTGTGCGTAACGTCAGCCTCCGATTCAGCGGAAGTAGGTGAGTCCTGGAGGGATTCGCGCGCGGGTCGGTTGCTTGGTGACACTGTTTTGTTTACCGCGTCGCGCCGAGTGTCCCATTCCCTGACACGTTGTTGCCGGCATGTCAGAAGAACGCGTGGTTAGCTGCGGGGCTTCACGTGTGTCTTACACCGCATTTTACATTTGAAGGACAGCTCCTTGGCTAACGGCCCTCGTGTTTTGCATCTGCCAGAGCCTGCATTCGTTGCAGTGCCGATGATCCCGTGCGAGCGCACTTCGGGTCGCCTCCCTCCTCGCTCTTCGGACATGCTCCCTGTGTAACAACGTGGCAGGTCCGGTTAGTACGGCAGCACTGCCAGCCATCGTGCACTGCTTATGTGTCTTTAGAACTCGGCTGTGCTTGCCGTCTCGTTTGTCTTCACCGAACACTTTTCGCCATCGTTTATAAAAAATACTTAGCGTATGCCATGTAGCGGGCGCTTCTTCATTTGGCGGAGCTGGATAGCTCGGCCAATCAAACAAGCGTGCGCTATCGCGTTGCGCAAGTATTGCGATTTAGCTAAGCATTGATTCGACAGATTCATGTAGGCGCAGCATTCTTGGGTTATTCGAATTATTCAAGACCTACGTAGGCCGAAAGAATTTTCCCATGCGCTCCGAGAGAACGTTGAGAAGTGATACATCAAAGCTATCGCGATTCCACTGGATCGCGGGTGGTAACTAAAACATGATCAGTAATTCACGCACTTTTCTGTTTGTGTGGTTTTGCGATGTGTTGTCGTACCTTTTGCCATCACAACATCCATCTTTGCCTAGACGAGGAATTCTTATGAGCAGCCTATTTCTCCGCTGCATTTTCCTCGTCGTCGCTTTCAAACGTTAGCAACGTGGCTGCAATATTTAAGCTATTCTGAATATTTTTTTTAACTGCTACAGACACTCCGCCGTAGTCTGTTATTCGCTTGTAAATTGCTCTGGAAGGGAATATGCCGATCTGCTCGCAGCACTCGTTTTCTCCTGGTCGTTCACGCAGTAGAACCTACGATCAACAGGTCGTCCCTCTCTCGTTCAGGCCCCAAGATCAAGATCCACATTCCTGGGGCGCTTTTCGTTCTCTCGGAGTTCTTCACTCGGATTAAACTAGCTATTCGAAGTGAAACTAGTTGCACGTGACTAAAATCCATGCAACATGATCCGTATGTCGTAGGCATCTTAACGATTTTTTTTTCTTTTCCTTATATAGGCGAACTCGTTTTCACGACGACGCAAATGTGTCATCGCTCTGCACTTCCGAGGGCATCGCGTGGCGGAGGTGAAGCGACTCGCATTTTTTCGTTTCGTTTCCAGGATCGGAGAGTTGCCAACACGCTGTTTCATCATCTCGCCTCCGTTGTCTCACGGAAAGTCGCTCCGTCGCGCCTTGTGCATTTTGTGACCGCTCGCCTGGTTTGTCTCCCCCCCCCCCCCCCCCTTTTCTTTTGCTTTTTTCTACTATTTCCTTCGGCTCTCTGGCGTTCCTTCCGCGCTTCGACGGGTCTGGGATCCAGCGCGTGGGGTGAATAAGTAACTAGCGGCGTTGAATCAGCGCGAACGCGGCTCTACGGGATGCTCGCTGGCGCGGGGACTTGCTCGGCTTGCCGCGCTCTTCCTCGGCCGCACCGAGTGGAACTGGCGGAACTGTGATGCATGAGTGACCGCCATCTTTTTGTGTTTTGCCTGTGCGCGGGCGCCCCCCTCCCCACAGGGTGGCTGAGGAGAAGGTGGGTGGGAGGTGTCGCTAGGTGAAGGTGGGTGGGGGGCTGTTTGTCTGGCCCCACCTGAGGCAAGCCCGTAGCGTATGGGGAATGCCGCCGCCGTTCAGCACTTGTCGAACACGATGGTTTCCGCGTCTGCTCGCGGAGGCCGTTGGAAATACGGCACGTTAGCCGTTCTGGCTCGGGTTTCAAGACGTGCCGCTTTTGCAGCGCTTCACCGGCATGTTTCACGGGGCTACCCACACCTCCCTTGTCCAAGTGACTTTCACGATTCGCAGGTCTTTGCCAGAAGAAAGCTTGACTAAAGCTACTCGTCGATCTGCACGCATCTACGCACTGTTCTTCTGTTTGGACATGTCGCTTATGTCAGGGCCTTTCTTGGGATACATGCAAACGTCTACTTAACGGTTCATGCAGCTTTGCGATATTTGCGCTGCAATTTGGTCTTTTGTTCGTTTAAACTATCAAGAAACCCACGTATCTGCGTTCAATTATTTTCCAATGGTACCCTTGCCAGCTCGCTGCTGTATGACACGTGAACTGGGTGCCGCGGTGATTGCTGGTATTACGTGTGCCTGAATTGAGTGTCTAGAACTGCATTGTTTTATTCGACGTTCAGCTTATATTTCCTTCGCTGTCGTGGTAATTTGTTCGAGTTTTGACGTCTTGTATTGCACTAACTGGTATGACTTACCAGTGCAATTCTCCGTCAGTTACAGGGAGGCATCCCGAATTCTTTTAGAGGCTGCATTACCGGTACCATTTCGATGAAACGGAAGTTTTCCAAAGCGCTATAGACACGGTTGGACCGTTTGGTCGTTAACAGAGCGGTTGCGCCGACTTGTGTTCAGACCACGTACGAGCTGCCAATTTTTAGCCCTACGTTATTTTTCTTTGTCATAGCTATCCAGCCAAAAAAAAAAAAAAAAGAGAGAGAGAGACATTTTAAAGTATGCATCACGGTCGCTTCGCTTCACGAAGAATGCCGCAAATCGTGACTTGCGCGACAGTGAACCAAACAACTATACTGAAGCGAATGTTTCAGTGGAAATGGAATATCGCCGCGTTTCTTAAATGACACAGCACGAAACGTCTCACGTTGCATGACTTAATGAGGCCCAATGCTCGTTATGCGTCAACGTCAGGACATCGTCGTGCGCGATAGCACAATTCGCTTGCTTCGTGTGCGCGTCGATTTTTCGTAGCACGACAACATTTCACACCGCACCAGAGCGTCGGCGTTCGCCTACTTTCGCGCACCGTTGCGCCGTGCCCGTCGAGCGTCCGTGGGCGGCGGAGGCGCGCGCTCCCTCGGGGGCCGGTGTGCGTCGCGTAGTACGCGCGGCTGTCCTTGAAGCGGCCGCGTGTCCCCGAGGCCTTGTCATCGTGCCGTCGCCGAGTGGCACGCGCCGCTGCTCTGCAACGTAGACGCTCCGTCCCGCGGCCGAAAGCCCGCTGTGACCGAATCGCGCGCCCCTGTGCGCGTCTGGCACGGTCGCAGCCTGAGGTTGGTCGAGGCCAAAAGTAGGAAAGGAAAACAAACTCGGGCGTGCCCCGGGACAAAGACAACTCGCGAAAGGGTTCTTAAAGGTGCGTAATTGAACAGTGATCGAGTTGAAGGCTATGAAAGATGGATTATCGACAACACATTTCATAAGTCCCTGTTGCAGTGTCTCTGTGAAACAGGCCGGCGTGCTTATATTTTGATCCACTATGACGTTATGTCGCGTGGCAACCCAATGAAAGAAGAAAAGTCCTATGTTAAACACAATGCGATAACCGCTTTATCACGTAGCTTTAGAAACTCTAATACGCTTAGCCTCGCGATAATGTGGGAGCTTTGTAATCGTTGTCCTTGGTCCTCTTGTTCTTAGTTGTCTTCGTATCTATTATGCGTGACATAGGTTGGTCCTTTCGATTTGATTGGACATGTGTTCAAAGTGTTAATGTATACTTACGTGTCACGCTGACACGAGTTCACCTGTGAACTTTGTAGATTTTACGTGGGTTAACGCCTTCTATTTTGCCCTGGAAAAGGTAAATCGACCAGCCGGCAGCTTGTTGCTTCTAACCTCTCCACGTGCGCCCATATAGGTGTAGCGTCCATGTGACAACTAGGTACGCGTCAAAAGCCCATAAGGGGTCGCCATGAAACTGAAGTGGCTCTTTGCTGCGGCGTCCACGTACCGTCTCTTTGGGACGTAAAGCACCAATAATTTTTGGACCTCCATAGAATTGATAGTTCCAATTGGCCAATGACGCTGTGCAGTTCTGTCGTTCTGTACGTGGTATGCGGACCACATTTCTTTTTCAGCCAGTCTCATTTCGTGCGAGTTGCTCCACCACGCTATGGAAGCATTTTACGACACATCAGCCTCTGTGGCATTCCTATAGTGCTATCTAATGTTTTTCGGCATAAAACAGCTGGCTGCACTAGAAGACGTATAGTAGTCTGCGTAGTTTTACAGCGAGAGCCGTATAAGGCGTTAACTGTTGCATTCGCCGCAACGCTTCATAAAGAAAATTTATTACCCCACAAATGAGTCACTAAGCACGCAAGTGCCTTAACTTCAGTAACAGCCCCATGGTAATACTTTCTACATGGCCAAGGACATGCGCGTCCCATACGCCGTATAGACTTACCCGCCGTGGTTGACCAGTGGGTCGTGCTGCTGTGCTCGAGATCGTGGGTCCGATTCTGGCCGCCGCATTCCGATGGGGGCAAAATGGGAGTACCTAGATTTAGGGGCACGCCGAAGGGGATCATTATTAATCTGGAGCCTATACAGCGTGCTTAGGTGGTGGTTTTCTCACACGTAACACCAGAATTCGTTTTAATTAACTATAACTTTACTGTAGTACGTCTCAGACCTACACTTTGTCCAAATATTATTTCGCGTCCACTGTGATCTGAGGCAGTAAACATGTGCGGCGGTGGGCGGACAATATACTCGTGGCTATCCCTCTGAAGGTCAGCGGTTTATGTAGTCTACTTTTCAGCAGCCATATCCCATTAATTTTGCTGTCGGCTCTCTGCATTAGCAAAAGTAGGCTATACGAAGCATTCTCGCGATATATAGGAATCATTTGTTAGCTCGGCAAATGTTTTGCATTTCTCACATTTTCTGCGGAAACATTTTTCACAAACTAGTGCGCCAACTTCAGCAGCGAAGCTGATTGTGCTCGAGAGAATACGTCAAGCGGGCTGGCGCACAGTAACTTTAGAAACATGATTTACCTGAAGGTATTAAGCACATGTGCATCTCGCGATTATACTTCGGGTGATCGCGTTTTAGAAATGGCCGAGGCAGCGCTCTTGTGGATAGTGTTTCATGAAGACTCCCGTAAAACGAGTCAGGTGGTCCCATGCCGCCATCTTCCCATTAGGTGGGTCTCCTTCCAAGTGTCTCGAGCTCCCGTGGCTGCCAAACACCAGGCCGGGATCGCGCTTGTACCTATTTTATCGGTAGGCACCTGGCCGCAGCACTTGTCTTCTTCGACAGCAGCAGCGGATGCTCGACTATTTCACCAAATCTGTGGTGGGGACAAGGGGCGCCCAGATACCCTCGCAAATTTCTGTAGGGCCCCCTTTCGAGATGGCACATATGAACAACCGAGTGCCAAGTAGTGGCGTATCTTTACCCATTAGAAGAAAAAAGAAAACCCGGTGGGCTTTTCGGCGGCACCGGCATTCGAACCCATTACCTTACGAGGCGGACGCTGTGCATATCGCTCGAATACCATCTGAAGAGTGCGTCGCACCTAAGCACTGCGCGCCCGCCTGCCTTTCCAGTTCTCGGAGCAGCCTGCTTTATCAGTGGCGAGGAACGCGGCAGCTCGATGCCGGAGGCGCCCAGACACCGCAGCGCGCTTGCTGGAGATCGCAGAAGGCGAATTGACGCATTTCTGCGACTGACTAGGCGCAGAAAAATTTCTCACTGCCCTTAAGGATGCGCTTGCTAACGCTCTCACTGCTTCGCCATTTGTTCGAACGTGTTTCTCCCCCCGAGTGAAACATCTGTTAGGAGAAGCGTGTAGTTGCCCTTTAGCGAGTGCACTAATAGTGTTTCGAAAGCGCCCTTTAACAGTAACATTCTTGAGTGCGCACGCGTCACTTGGTTTGGACTTCCTTGGGTTTATCTGAAATCATCTCTTGATTCGCAGCTACGAAATGGCCGCAGCAGGACAGGTAAACCCTGCACGCTACGAATGTTTGGAGCCGGTCGATGCGAGGTGATCTTTGCACGTGCCTTGAGTTGGGCGCTGCGGCGCTCCTTTTCACGCCTAAGGGGACAAATCTGCTTTCCAACATCTGCCGTCGCAGAAAGCGGTGCAGTGCGGCGCTAATCACCTGCACGATTATACCGACTCAGTGCGGCCGCTCGCTGCGCCCGATTAGGATGCCTTCTGGCGCTGACGTTGGCGGGACCGAAGGAACGTATACCTCTGCCGCCTCTGAATCGGGTTAATGGATGCGCCCGCCGCCCTGCTCGGAGGGCCATTTTGCCTTTTCCGGCGCCTGGGCTGCCGTCGCTGCACGTGTCGCCTGGGCGGCCGTGGGCCTGTAGGCTCGGCGAGCGTCTGCAGTGCTTGCTCACTGTGGCCTCGCGGCGCATTTGTCCTCTCGGCCTGTTTGGCGTACAGGCGCGTTGGTCCATGCGAGGGTATACGTGCTCGCGGACGCCGTCGGCCCTTCCTTCCTTTGCGAGACTCGGTGCGGAGTCTCCCTAGCGATCGAGTCTTCTCCGTCAGACACCGCTGTAAAGCTTTTCCAAGCGCGATTCCGTGGTGCTGTCGGAGGCTTCGCTCTCCTTGCTCTGCAAGAACTGCATACTGAAATGGCTACGGCGACATAAAAGAGTGCAGCCATGACTAATCACCTTTTGTGACTCAACTAACTGTATTACCGACCGTTTACGTTTCATTGTAAACAATCTGTTGTATTTATGAAACATCTTTTTTCCCACGAGCTATTTACACCCATGTTTTTCCTGTTTTCGGTGCCCTTCACAGGAGAGAGAGAGAGAAATAAACATTTATTTTCTGAAACTGTAATTCGAGTCAGGACCAGGGGCGCTTTTCTGTAAGTGTCCATGGACATATAAATGGACATGTCCATTTCGTCTGCTGCTGAAGTGCTGATTGGATGAAGGCGCCCGTCTCCTGCTTACGCATACCCCAGCCCAGGCAATCAGAACTTAAGCAGCAGATGAAATGGACATGTCCACTAAGTGGACACCTACAGAACACCTCTGCATGGTTCAGCCTAGGTGGCAGAATTCCTTATTCCAGGAACCCTCCGACTTGGGCTGCCTCCTTGGCCCGGGCGACGAGACTGCGTTGGTCGTCCAGGTCGTCAGAGGAGAGTTCGGCCTCGCACTATTTAATGGTGGTTAATCTTAAATGTTATCATATTGATACTTTCAACCGCGAACGTTTACAAAACTCTGCGAGAGCATCAACTTAGTCACGGTGCTCCTTGGCCAACGATGCCCTTGTGCCATTAAAACCTGCCGATCATCAACAGGTTTTCCGAGACGAAAGCCGCGAATGGTACTGCTTCTCCGCGCTGTCATGGCTTGCTTTAGGCAGCGAGGTTTGCGTGGCTTCCGTGTTTCGGTGGGCAGCCGCACGAGTGTGTTAGCCTCCACCGAGCCCTCGTCCTCCAGGCTCAGTGATGACTTGCTTTCGATGGACATATCGTCATAATTCAAGCATGCCTGGCGCGTTGAAGCTTGCTTGCAGTGAATTCCGAGGTCACGTGCGTTCTCTGCTGTGGCTGCCGCGTAAACGGGCTGTCGTAAGGATCGCCCTAGTGTGGGAACAAGCTGACACGCATCAGTTCGCGTTCTCCCGCCGCTGCGGAACTCGTACTTCAGGAGCCCACGGGAGGAGGAGGAGAAACATTTATTTAAAAAAAAAAAAGGACAAGCAGGTGTCGGGGACCATTCTTATGCAGTCCTGACGAGTGCACAACTGAGTGTTTTAATTTAGTTGCTGCGCGAACGCGAAACGATGTTTGTGGTGTTTGAGACCTTGTACCGCCATGCTAATTTCTACGAGCAGCGTACGATGCATGTAACGATTTTGTGGCTGCCGCAAAACGTTTAAACTTTAGCATTCTGGCGATTCAGAAACGCTCGATGCTGTACGAACAGACGTCTTTCTGCAACGCGAAAGCATTTAAACTTTCGAGAAGAAACCGGATGACGCGCACAAAGCCGGTGTAGGAACGATTAGCATCTGTGTGTTCGCCTCTATACCTCTTCTTTTCTTTTCTCTTGGAATTCAGTACTGCACTCAAATAATGGCACCGTCACTAAGCGTGCTGAAATCACGAGAACTCAATTTCACAATCGTATATTTCACACGCTGGCGCGTCTACGCGGGGGAACGCACTTATCTGTCGGGTTTAAAAGCGTTTCATCATGTATGCAATTCTAGTGCGTTGTGCTCGGAGCGCCTCTGCAGCGCACAGTGCGGTCCGCCGGTGACTGAGCGGCTCCTTTCACGTTTTTTTTTTTTTTCTTGTCGTGTAGTAGATCAGCTTCTCAGGAGCGCTCCTCTCGTACGAAATATTGACAAGACGAACTAAATCTGTATCCATAAAGGCGGAGTGATGGTTTTCACCATTTTTATCTTCAACTTGACGTCGACAATTGAAGCAGCCTTTTAGTGCTCTATTCTGTGCGTTTGTGCCGCTGCCGCGCTGTTCTTTTTTTTTTTTTTTTTACTGGTCTTTCGCTTTAAACTTCGATGTGTGGCCTCCCCCCCCCCCCCCCTCCTTTATTTTTCGGCAATCGTCCCGTCTCTCCGAAAAGTAGGTCTTCTGCCCCTTTAAGGGGCAGCTGCAAGCATGTGTATTACCTTGTATTTCTGTCAGTATATCAATAATGCTTTTTTGCGATATCACTTGAAGAAAAAAGATAGTTTAGCGTGGCTTCATTGTTATTCAGGCGTGCTATGAAAGTGCCGCACCGCCCCTTCCTGTTGTTCGTTTTTCGAGACCGGAAGACGTTTCTTTGTATTCGTTGGAGATTACAGCCACTATTGCATGAGATCAGTGTTAGGGGCGATATATGTGAGAGAGCTTTTCTTTCTTTCTTTCTTTCTTTCTTCTTCATTTTTTATCCCCTTCGTCATCGATAGGACAGCAACTTGATTCAGCCTGCCCATTGATGCGGCTGCTAGCGCATAGACGAGAACACATAGTACAGTATTCGTTTTTACTGCTGAACGTCGTTTCAAGGGTGAACGAATTGGTGTCTGCAGAGCGCCCTGGACGTTCTTCCTGTTATCCTGCAGCACAACTGGGATTCGAACAATCGCAGTATTGCCTTTAGGTTGTAATAACGGTCCATAGCATGGTATAGGATGCGCACGTTCATTGTTTGTAGCTCGCGCAGGCACGTATCGAAGGGGGGGGCCCGGCCCCCCCCCCCCCCCGAAATTAAGCCCCCCCCCCTATCAACCCACGCCACCACTCCTCATACACATTCCTAAAGCGCCGACAAATCAACCTACTTGGCGGTCAACATTTTGCAGCGTTTTACAAGCGAAAGCAATGTATGAATAGCTTCTGTAGTTTTTTGGGGCATCCGTTAACAGAGAAAATCATCATGTGGACCGATCCTGGTGATAGTGAAGAAAGGGTCGAAGATCAATGGCACATACCCCTTTGGACTCGGGAACTTACAACGCGCCCTTCGGAGTCTTCGGGACGGGCCCACGTATGGGGAGCTCTTAACGCCTGCTTCGCCTCCGCCGCGGGTGGGCCTAGTATTGCAATATCTTTGGAATGGCCTACGTATGGGGAGTTTTTATAGCTTGCTTCACCTCCGCCGGGGTCGGCCCGGTGTTGCACTATCTTCGGGATCGGCCCACGTATGCGGGGTGCTTAACGCCCGCTTCACTTCTGCCGCGGGTCGGCCCAATATTGCATTATCTTCAGGCCGACCCGCAGCGGAGGTGAAACACTTTGCTTCTCGTTTGAGAGCTTTAAATGTCGTCAGCTTTCGCAGCCATGCCATCTTCACAGAGTGAAATGGTTGTCAATTTTTGCACTCCTTTCGGAAGGCGGTAGTTATCAGCATCTCCTGGGGTGTGGAGACCAGTTTTCTCATCGGCCCGCGCTACTAACTCAAGGTGAATTCAGTTGTCACCATCTGTTGTAGCAGGCAGGGCGTAGTTTACTGTTTTAATTATAATATTTTATTTATAATGCCCAACAAAATCTTTATCTGACCATCTATTCAACGATCACGCGCATCGCTGTTGCTTCGTTAGTTCAACCTTCCTTATTTAGACTGATCCAGGGGCCAGGAAATGGAATCGGTTCATAGTCAGCTGGTCTGTATGCTCGTGGAACGAGTTGTTGCCGGAGAAACTGTCAGTTGCGTTTAACTTTTCCTTTTGCTTCATTATTTGCTCTAGTGACGGCTCGCCGCGACGCTGGCAGATCTTCAGAACCACATATCCGCGATATGGGTTAGATAAGGTGCAAAATTAGATATTGTGAAACAGCGTCCATCATCAGACCCTGCAATAACTGTTAAACTCATAAGCAATATGACTGTGACCCGTTACCTCGTCTGGTTTTTCCCTACTTGTACAGCACTTCTCGTGCAAAATTGGCAACTGGAAACAAGAGTCGCGAGCAGATGAGAAATTAAGCGATCTACTTAGAGAGAAAGCCACGGCAGCTGCCAAACAGGGAGGAAAAGCGAAAATTGTTCGTGAAAATATTTATAGATCAATATCTTTTTATTTAAACAGGAAGTAGAGAAAACGCCACCGCAAGTTGAGAATAATTCCGTGTGCACATCTCTGGTATATCAGATGCCATAGTCGTGGTCCAAACCGCGTATGGAAGATCAATTACACTTCTACAGTTATGAATCGAGACGCTTGACGTATCCACTTCCCTGCTGTGCTAGTGGGGGTTTCGCTAATCTTCCGCGGTGGCCTCAGTACGTCTAGAACCCCATAGAACCGCGTCCTGCGCTCTACGCGGTTGTACGGCACTGGGGACCACGAATCGTTACGCAACTTCCCAAATAACAACACGAATTGGTTTTGGCACTTGGTAGAGCAGTAAACGAGGGATGCAAAAGAACTGTGATTGTTCCGCAAATATACATTTCTCTATAATTCTTCCAGAGCTAATTCAAAAAACGCCACTAGAAATCTTTAGTTGGCACTTTCGCTTGTTGACTTGTTCTTGGCAAGGTTCTTCCTGGCATCTTTCATGCGCGAGTCCATTTGATGTGGTTCTCTGTTTGCCAAGTAAAGAATAGGTGTTTCTCACAGGTGTACCTGTGAGATACACGTTATTTCAATTCTCTTTTGCGGGTTTACGCGTCTTTATGGCGAATGGTGGGCATTATTCACATTTGTATTAGTAAAAGTACCCTCCCCCTCATTTGCATAGAAATGTTACCTTGGGTTGGGCCCCCCCCCCGAAAAAAAATCCTGCGTACGTGCCTGAGCTCGCGTGTGTTTTTTTTTTTTTATCTGTGGGCCTTTCAGCGGACTCCTGACACAGCAACCCTCTCTTCGCGTATATTCGTACACTTATTTATTTGTTGCTATCGGTTTACACCAGGAAAGTCGAGCCTGGTTTTCCGGAATGAGTCATCGTTGTGTTCGTTATGACAACTCGGGGCTGTGTTCGCTGCGCGCAGTATCTTAACAACTGAGGCGTACTTCCGCAATTTGGTGCAAGGCCACAGGTTATATAGCCCGCCTGCGCGAAAGAACGAATAATTTGCTGTCTAGCACGGCAGTGCGAGCAGAATATACGTCTGCATTTGTTAAAGGCTGCCCAACCGTGTAGTCACCTTTTTTAAAACTTCATCTCTTTCTCTCTGTCTCTCTCTCTCTCTGTCTCGTTTTCTTCTTTTTTTTTTCTTTTTTTTTCAGGGGAGTATTCCTTGTAATCTGAGAGTCGGAAACACGAAATATTCAACATGATCGGGCGGCTTAATGCTTATTTTCCCAAGCTCGGGCATATGGCGCATAAGGCTAGGCTTTTGCTTTTCGTCTTCATTCAGAAAATAACTCGAGTAGCAGGAAGCAAGCGCTTCCATCCTCTCCCCCTGATTATAATCCTACCGTGTGAACGTTCACAGGAGACGATTGGTCTATGTTATAACCGACGGTAGGCCTAAAACGTGAGGTGCTTTCACGTGAACGTCATTTTGGGCCCGTGCGGCCCGAAACCCGGCCCGACCATCAGCCAGTCCCAGGTGTCAAGTCTGAATGAAACGTGTTCCTCAGATTCTTAAAGCGAAGCTTTCTTTGCCGACTTTGGCGTGGCTGTGGCTGAGGGACGGTCGGTATTTGCAGTATTCGGACGGTTTATATATATATATATATATATATATATATATATATATATATATATATATAGTGTGTGTGTGTGTGTGTAAACAAGAAGAAACTTCATAAATCCTGAACATATAATGTCGGCACAGGTATCGCCAATGCACACCGACCTGTTAATGAAGTAGCGTATTATATTTTAGACCCGCCGTGGTTGCTCAGTGGCTATGGTGTTAGGCTGCTGAGCATGAGGTCGCGGGATCGAATCCCGGCCACGGCGGCCGCATTTCGATGGGGGCGAAATGCGAAAACACCCGTGTACTTAGATTTAGGTGCACGTTAAAGAACCCCAGGTGGTCAAAATTTCCGGAGTCCCCCACTACGGCGTGCCTCATAATCAGAAAGTGGTTTTGGCACGTAAAACCCCATAATTTAATTTTTTAATTATATTTAACGGATTATTCGATTTACTTGATTTTCTTTCATTTTGTCATTCGTTATGTGCCACTAGATGTGAGCCCATTCTTGGGCGATCCTCCATAGTGGGTGTGCGCCCCTGTGGCATAAGAGGTGACACACGCCAACATAAAAAATGCATGAAAATAAAGTTGCAAGGTTTGGGGTGCATAAACGTAAAAATTGCATCAAATCATACGTTCAGGAGGGCGAAAGTAAGGAAAATTTCGGCCATCAGCGTTAATTGTGGAGCATTTAATTAACCGCTTCGCTTCACATAATTTCAACATTTCATTTATTCACTCTCAGCCGTTCAGGCGTTACAGAAATTATTGGAAATAAAACTAAATAAACAGGACTAACAAATCAGCACATGGTCACAGACAGCAGACTTGAACGGGTCATGATCAGTGATGCTGACAACGGAGGCTGCAAGACGATGGGATTGCGTCCACTTTGAAGCGAGAACCATGCCGTGGAGGATCGCCATTCAAGCTTTCTAATTGGTAACTACGGAAACGTTCCTTCCTCGGAACGGGGAAAATGCGCGGATGAAGGTCGCGTAGATAGGCTTGCAGCAATTTCGCGCCGAGCACTGTTGTCCCTAAACCACGGTCGCCAAAATGCGCAGGCCCCACGCGCGCATTCCGCGCCGAGCCACGTCGGCGGAGTTCCCTTGCGCCGGCCGACCCAGCGGCCCAGTTCACTCCCTGAATCGGTCGCGGTCTGTCACAACTGGGAGAAGCTAACAATGCGTCGCTGTCGCCGGTCTTCCCAACAGGCATCCGGTAGCGATTACGTGCCATTGTCTTTTTCTGGCTGCGAAGTTCGTGGGAAGTGGTCGCACGCCGTCTGCGCCGAGTGCCATGGCGTAGACGTCTGTGCGAGAATGCCAGCTTTTGGGGCCGGCACAGGGGCATCCTGCGTACATTTTCCGCAGGGATGAACGTACGTAAACATCTT
Source organism: Dermacentor andersoni (assembly GCF_023375885.2). Taxonomy (NCBI): domain Eukaryota; kingdom Metazoa; phylum Arthropoda; class Arachnida; order Ixodida; family Ixodidae; genus Dermacentor; species Dermacentor andersoni. The sequence continues at coordinate 34,623,492 of NC_092814.1, read as the reverse complement.
GCACCGTTAATCGCCATCCCTCGATAATATCTGATGCTGAGTCGCACATGCAGCATTTTAAGATTACACATATCCGGAGCAAAAAGTTTGTTTACTCTCGGGGCGGCGACATTTCGGATGGGGCAGCGTTCACAAAACGGCTCACTTCTTTCCGCGCTTTTCATCAGCCCACACTGGGTTACCATCCTTCATAATGAACTGGTCCACCAGCCCCTCTAGAAGCTACGTTGTTGCGAAGGTGGGAGTTTCAGTGGTGATGGGCTGTGTTGTTCCCGTTCTTCATAACTTGTTGCTCAGCGCATTTCGACCGCGCGCTTCGCGTGCCCACAAGTAGAACAGTACCTCCCACAGGTCGTTGGTTGAGCATTCTTTGAACTGCGCCCTGACTGAGCGCTTTTTGCCCACAGAATGCGTCCCTGTTCGTTCTGTGGTGTACCCCAGGGAGAGCTCGCAGAGGCGTACGAAATACGCGAACGTCCTAATCGGCAATGTGGGCACCTTGAGAGAGAAAGGTGCGAAAGCTATTTTCACTTGGCAAGAAACCAACGGTAGCCACGACCTTTCGGTTGTGTTCGGAGAATCTTCAGGCGACGCTATAACATGTCTCGATACTTGCGCTCCGGCACGTTGTTGCGGCGGCGGGAAGGATTGCGCTATCGTTCCGCGCCGGCTGGACGCTTCGTCTTAATGGAAATTCCTCTGTCTTTATCCGACACGGTAAATGAGGAATGGCGCCTTCGTAGCGCGCGCGTGTTCGCGAAGAGGAACTTCGTCGTATAAGTGACCGAATGGAAATAAACCAAGGCCGTCGGCTGGCGTCATTCTGACAGAGCGCGCCTTCTTGATTTCTGTCTTTATTCTTTCCTTTCGGCAGCTGCTTTGCAGCTCGGCGCATGTGATAGCACGTAGCGTGCGTTGTCGGACCGGGGCGAAACCATCCTGACGGAAGACTTGAACGTGCTCCGACGACGCGTCATCTGCTCCAGGCAATATTTGCCCCGGGTGCGAGGTAGAGCGGGGCTATGTCCAGGCGTCAGTGTTGACTGCTCGTGGCGGAACACTGACATATTCTTTTTCCGTCTGGACCGGCGACGTGCGCTTTGCGGGTGCGCGTGACAGCAACGGAATATTTTCTTTGTGTTGAAAGGGTTATGCACCCGGACACGAGTTTTTAGAGCGAACTGGACATGCACGGCTCCCGTCCTTGCGTGCCCGCATGGGAGAATGGCAACTTTTTTATACTGCGCTGTGAGTTTTCCTTTATCGTAGCTTCCTTATCTGAGAGAAACTGTGAAATGCGTTTGGTTCTCGTCTCAGCATCCGAGCAAACACGCTCGCGGTGCGGGCGACGGCGAAATTGTATGCTCAGCGGAGGCCTCCGGCCGCGCTGTGGAGCCGCTTAAATGAAGTTATCGGATAGGGTGAGTCGTCACGAGGCTGACGTGTTTGAAACATGCCCTTGGTTGCGCCGTTCACAGGATTTGACGAAGAAAGAGAGAAAAAAAAGTTTTCCTGTGCTAAAGCCGCGCGAAAGCGTATCTCGTATTACCGAGAGTGTGGGTTTCCCCTCTTAAGACATCCACTCGGGGTCGTCAGTCTGAGCGCCGCGTTTGTTTTTCGCCGTTGGCCAGTCTCACTTATTGCTAAATTTTCTACCAAAGAACACGCAACGAGAGCTGTCTGGGCGGACACGGGCTCTGCCGTGGCTACGAATAGCGACCACAGTGCGTATGTGGGCTATATTTCAGCATTTTGGATGAAATGCCGCCGCTGTACCTGTCCTGTTCCGAGCAAATCGGGGAATATATCAAAGGCTTATATCAAGGAACCCGACGCTGCATGGTAGAGTTGCATCAGGAAAAACTAATAAGAGTAACTTATTTCATTGCACCACTATGTGGCTCTACAATATCGCGGATACTGTCCCTCCATCTTGGGCCGCTTCGTCCTATAGCTTCAGCCAGTCATGATAGCGAACGTTTAGAGGCGGCGCTCGGCCAATGGCAGTCCTTGCGAACAAAAAATGTCCAGCGTCTACGATACGATCCCTAATGCGAAATTTGAGCGCAGCTAAATACCGTGTTTTCATTTCGCGATATATTGAAGCGAATAATTTGAGACCAGAATCACTGCACCGACTGACAGTGGACCAGTGTCGTCAGCGCCTTCGCAGAGGTAGGGGCAGTATGGGAACGCTGTAATCATGAGCGGCTTCGGAGCCAGATATGGAAGACGACGACGCGAGAAGTGGCCCGAGCGCGGTTATGTCGAGGCACGCCGACGCTCAACTCAGCAACGTGCGCCTGAGATTAAAAGCTTAATCAATTCGGCCCTTTGTCACACCAACTTGCCGCCTCTGCTGGATTTTTACTCTCTATTCGTGACGAAGCATGTGCGCTTGCATACGGGATTATTTTGTTTCGAGCCAGCGTAGCTTTTTTCTTCTTTCGGGAAAAAAAAGGAACGCTCAAATTACTTTTCGCATCTAAATTAAGGAGCCACCAAAGAAGTTACCGTTAGAAACCACCATATGGTACGTGGTACCGATATCACACCATTCGGTGTTATAGCTTGAGGGACAGATTCTTGGACCATGGCCTCGTGCTTCGCCAATGGTAGTCTCTGAAATCGACTGGCCTCGATGAGCGATTATAGGCCTCATGGGCAGACCTATGTGTTCGCACTGCTAGTGCGACCCCCCCCCCCCCTCCTCCTTCCTTTCTAGTTCCTGCCGCATGCGTAGCAAACAGGTCGTGCTTTTACGTTTCCTTCTACGCACTCAGATGAGCGCGACATCTCTTTAACTCACTAAACCTCGCTAGAAAAGAGGCTGGGGGACAACCTCGTACTTCATACTCTGGGATGGTAAGCTGGGGCAAAGGCGGCATTTTCTAATTTGCCTGTAGCGTTTATAAGACCTGTATATATGTACCGAAATTTTCCTTTACGCTAGCCATAAGTGAGCAGTCATGTGTATCGAAATCGAGGTGCACTGGATGCTTCTGTGGCCCGCATATCCTTAGAGTTTACGGAACACGCATTTGGATAACTGTCGTCAGAAACGGCCACTTGACTAGTAAGCGAAATAACCGAATCCCGTTGTTGTCCCCCCCCCCCCCCTCCCCCCAATGAGCGAATCATGTGTTCCAACAACATTCGCGCTGTGCTTCTGCAGATATGTGCGACGTGTGCCGAGCCGTCCGCGCGGTAATTCTTCGACGCACGCTGCGAAAAGGCTCGCACGGCACCGAACGGGGGCTAGTATGCTTAGCAGGTTGCGTGGCCAGGGGACGAGCGCTCCGTGCATCCTCTGGCGAGAAGGGCCGCCGCACGAACGACGACCTCGTCCGCTGCCGCAGGGGCCCCTCGCCGAACCAGTTTCTTGGTTTCTATACTGGCTGCTGCTCCGGGGCCTCTCGCGTGTCGGCCTTGACGCTGTGCCTTTCGTTAGCCCGGCCGCGCAGCTCTGCACCCCTTCGGTTGGCCGGCCCGTGGCTCAGCGTCACGCGGCACTGCGCGAGAATCCTTTTGGCCGGCCGTCCCTCCTCCTCCCCGCCAGCAACGGCGGAGGCCTGTAGTTTCCTGAATAATACAATTGCGATACACAGCCTAAGCACGCTTACCGCGCTAAACGTGGACGGATACAAGAAACGCGGACAACGCTGTTTCTCCCCGTTTAATTTTGGGCTGTAAGCATATTCAGCATGACCCAACAAGTAGCCCAAACGTTAAAGTTACGTCGAAATATCGCACAGGACCGGACCCCCCCCTCCTCCCCTCCCCCCCCCCCCCCAAAGAAAAAGAGAGAGAAAGCCGGAAAGCTGTAGCCATGCGCAAATCTTGCACTGAAAGTTTATCGGAAACAGACCGCGCATGCCCACGCAGGAAACGCTGGTTACTTGTGAGCAGGATAATCTGTGTCACGGCGGTGTCTCACGCAGCCCTGAAAGAGAACTGCGCCCACGGACCGCGAGTCCCCATGGAGCGAACACCGTCCGGCTTCGTTTGTCCGACGCTCGGCGTCTCCTTCTCCGCCCATTGGGGCCAGACGGTGTGTTCAGCCGGCGCCCGGAAGCGGCCAACGCGTGGCTGCGCAGCGCGGGCCGTGCCAGAACGCACGCTCTATAGAGCGCGCGTTTTAGTTTGAAGTTTGACTGTCTAGCACTTCTGAAAGAATGTGTGCGATGATATTCGCGTCTGGTCTAAACACTTGAAACCAGTTAAGCCACCCGAAACTTCTACCGTAAAGGGGCTCATGCAGAGGCGTGCGTCCCGTATGCTTCCCCGTAAGTTAATCACCATCCGCTGCGCTGTGGTGGCAACAGATCAGCGGGACAACCGGCGTTCGTTCTTTCACCTCCGCGAAAGTTGTGCGATAAAGCACCCCTGGTTGAGCACGAAATTTGTAAAAATTTTTCTCGGCGAGTAAAAAATCTCCCAAAAAACGTTGACCATACTACATTTTTGCCTTGCTGTCGCTTGTTAAAAGTGTGGCTGTCCTCTTGCGTATATTCTACATATTGCACACTTTTGCAGTGAATTTCCATTTCCTTCGCGCTTTCCCTTTTTTTTTTCATTTTCTTTTTTTTACAAGTATACCTCACCGTACGTGCCGGCTTTGCGCAGCCATAGTCATGCTTCGCAGCTCATTTTGTTTTTGAGCGTTCGCTTTCTGCGAAGGTACGCTTGTAGTCGCAGGGGGAACCGGTGCATTCCGAATGTTCTTAATGCTTCGCACAACTCGATTAAACAACGAGATAGCAAAGAGCTCATTCAAAGGCTTACATGTTTGTGCCGGCGTTTCCCTTGCTACAGAAGCCATTTCTACCACATTTCTTTTTTCAATCTCTTACCAAAACTTTTAAATATTGCCTGTGGTGGATATAACACTTCTACTACTTGAGATTAATTAAAGAGGCGGGCATTACTCGCATGGGAAATCAAACTTCGTAATTGATTGATTGACAGTTCCATTAACTTTTAATTATTGACTTTATGGCGCATATTGCAAGTGACAAATCGGGGCCGGTGATTACTGAATATCATACTGACCGTTAATATAAAGACGAGGACAGGGGAAGAGAACACAAAACGTTGACACGGGCGCCCTGTCCTCGTCTTCATTAGCAGTCGGTATGACACGCAGTAAACACCAACTAGGCCAAACTCCAGTTCTTCCGAGACCGGTGAGCTCGCAAGGTATATAAACTTAGCGCTAATTCTGAAGCTATATTGCCATTCAGACACGTGTTGTTTCCTCAAACTGTGCAACAAAGTGCCTCGGGGTTCCAATTGCGCAACCCTTCCTTCCACTTCCTCAAATCTGACGGCGCTTATCTAAAACAAGCGCTAGTTTCCATATTCATTCCAGGTGGACGTGCCTTGCGTTCTCAGAGATAATTAAAAAGTCAATTAGTGTATTTTTGTTAGTCAATTATGATTTTTAACTGTCACGTACAAGTAATACCTGGCTCTCCGAGTAATTTAGCTCAGGGATAGAACTCTTGTATCTTCCACAGGTGATATGTTTAAATGCTAAAAAAAAAAAAAGGAAAGCTGGCATAAGCGGTCTATCGGGTATGAAAACGGGCCATTGAGGACCACAAGGGAAAGTTTATTTTGCTGGTATTTCTGATTTCGGCGAGTGCGTTCGGGATCTACGTAACCTTGGCTCATGACGACATGCGACACTAGAGCCGCGGTTCAGGTTACATGCGTAACAATTAAAGCCGTGAGACGGAGCGAATGGCAGGTAACTGTAGTTGGAAATACGTTCCATCAACGCCAGCATAACGTTGCGCCAAAGACAAGCGCTATACATTGAGACTTGGAATTTCGTGCAAGTGTACCAGAATTGCATTCCACTTGTTGCAAAGGCGTACATTCGCACGACTGGCCAGTTTTGAGCCATCTGGGGGTGCAAGGGCGGAGCAGCTCACTCTGACGTCTCGCGTTGCGAATCCCGAGTGACCCGCGCTCACACGGCGGGCAACTCGGCCAACGAGCTGCTGCAAATGGCTCGGCGTTTTGAGGCGGCCGCTTGCGCCGGGCCGTGTAATCGAGTTGATCGGCTCCGTTGCATAACGCGCAGCGCCTTTCGGTGCAGCTCGTGCTTCGTCCTTTCCGTCCGTGGCATCCGCTGGTTCTTTGAATGTCCCCTGTGCTCCCTCTTCCTCCTTCGAGGCTTGAAACGTTGACCGAGACGGCTGCTCACTTGTGGGGAACCTGTTCTGTCAGGCCTCGAGGACCATTGCGGGACGAGTACAAATTATTGGGCCTAATTTCTGCCTTCTCGCCAACAGTGGGGTAGCCCTCTCTGCCGGGCTCCGCGAGCCTCGGCACGTCACTGTGACCGCGCACGCCGGAGTCGCGAGTGGCGCCAGTGTGCATCGCAGCTGTACCTTCCTACCTCCCTATCTACCTTCCTCCAAGAATCGGTCAAGCTTGACGTGCTCGTTCGTCATTGTAGCTATGATTCTGGTAACTTGCAAGACGTACGTTGTAGTGAGGCCAATAAAAGCGTCTCTTGGCAGCTGGTCCCGCTGGGAAACGCGCGGTGGCGCCAAACAGTCATTTGCTGGCACCATGAATGCTGAACGCCGCAACTCATGGGTGAGAGGTTTGTAAATGGCTGATAAGTCTTGTTTCATTTGTGACGAGTTTGTTATTCATTAAACAGGAAAACATCAATTTTCCTAAACATTGAAGGCGTGTCAGAGGGAAGTTCCCTGTTGTGGACGCACGTAACCGTCTTGTTGAACGCGGACACCTAAACGATTAGAGGCCCAAGAGCCGTTAGGCACTCACCCAGTAGGTGACCGAGCCCAATGCTGCCTAGATTCGGCCATCTGACAATAACTGGTGTGTTCAGCATGGCATGACTGATGGACAGTAAAACTATGGACAAGCTCGGGTATCGCGACCCATTTGTCGGGATGCACGTACAAATAGTGCGGGCGTAGGACTTACTTTTGGTCGATATTGGCTACACTTGGCTTGTTTGTCTTGTGCTTTATTTCTATGGCTTAAATATGTATAAGCACACCAAAAGCGGCTTGATCTGGGCTGAGGTACTGTGCAAATTCAAGGTGTTATTTCAGAACTTTCAAGTGTTTCCAATTTCATGTTTCATTGGTCCCTTTGTAGGCAGTGGCAGAGTACACTGAGTGACCCTGTGAGCAAATTCAGGTTCCTGAATACATGGAGCGGCGGCCCGTAAAGTACTTTGCCGTAGTGCTGGTTAGCCTTTCGCTTTTCGGTAGCACACGTTGCTCGTTCGTCGTTGCTGCTTGAGGGCGAGTGACGTGCCGCGCACGGTTGTTGGCGCCGCCAGAATCGTCGTTTGTGGCTGCGTGGCATCCAAGGACAGCGCGCGTGTATGCACGACCGGTTTGCCGCCGCTTGTTTTCGAACCGCTCCATCCCAAAGCGCTTCCTGGTGCAGTTCCCACGCGGCTCAGCCGACTCGCGCTTGGTTTTTTTTTCAAAGGCGCGCCATCCGCGCTCGGATATTTCTGTAGGCCACGCATTCCGTGAGTTATGCATGCCGTGCACACACGATAATAACGATGCCCGAGAGAAAAAGAAAAAAAAAAAGTGCGGCGACAATTGGCTTGTGAAAACGGACGGCCAGTGAGCCATTAGTGTCGATTCTTCTGTGGGCCGGAGCACATCCGCGGACGCCTCTTCAACCATTGTGGCGGGTCTTCAGCGCGCGCTGCGCCCTTGAATGTTTCCTGACAGGGGTTTGTCGTGAGCCTGGCCTCCTCGTCTCGGTGAAGCTGTGGCTAGGGCACGCGCCGCTGCCCAGTGTCCGTTCGCCGAACACTGGCCGTGTACAGCACCGTCTGTATTCTCATTGAGTTGACGCCTCTTGGCGGTGTTGTCACTTTATGGTTTGTTTGCACGTTTACGCTCTCTGCAGACCAGATTTTTAGTTACAGTAACATATCCAAAAGTATAAATGGAAATTTTCCAAACGTCAGCCCCTTGAACTTGGCCGTTACGTTTAATTGCTGCAAGTTTTATTCGAATGGGTTCGGCGTTTGCCTAACGAGAACATTTCGCCATGTGGTGATGCGTCGCTCCACGCCGCTGCAGGCCGGTGCTGTCTCGATTAAAAAAAAAAGGGGGGGGGGGGGGGGCGGTAGGAGAAACTCTTGAAATGTCTTCTGGTGTTTTTGTATTCGGGCGTGTTGCCCTTTATTGCAGTTCCGTCTGCCGTGCGGCGTTACACATGCGACTTTCCAAAAAAAAAAAAAAAAAAAAAAAACCAGAGCATTTCCATCTGTTCCTATTTTCATTATGCGAGCAGCAGATCACGTGTGTGCATTCGCAGCTATATATATCTGATTCAGAACAACATTCATTTGGGCTAGATACTTGAACTAGGAAAGAACAGCGCCAACTAAGACGGTCACGAGCGGGAGAATGACGCAGGACAAGCGCCAACTTCATCTATCTTTATTCATTAAAAAAATCGGCACATATAAGCAAAATCACAGACATGCGCACAAGAACCACAATGCATCATCTGATTGTCTTAGTTGGCGCTGTTCTTTCCTAGTTCACATATATCGATGAACACGTCGTCTCGTGCCAAATTCCCCATACCATGTCTCCTGCGCCGTTGGAGAAGGCAGTATCGACTTCTTCATGTGCACGAGTTCATACCTTGCCGCGCTCTTTTCCCAGTTCCCACCCCAGCAGAAAATGTATGAAAAAGAGCTATTTCGTTAACGTCAGAGGCATTCCACCACATAAGCCCCCCGCTTTCGCGGCCGGAGCGTGCGATCTCTGCACGTTTGAGCGAGGGTCAACTGTTCGCGAGCGAAGCAACGGCCTTCACACTTCTGCAACGAAACCAGCGCGTGTCTTTTTGCGGTAAGAAAGAATGTCTGCGCTGATTGAGAGGTATGGAAACTAGGAGATACTTGGCTGCGCCAAATGGAGTACCGTGGGGCAACAAATGAACGCAGCACAGATAACGCACGCGCGTACGCAGTGAAAGCTACTTGTGATGGTATGTCATCGAGTCATGCTGTCATTGGGAAGACTTTTGTTGTTGCGCGGTAGCCCGTTTGTTTACGGCGTGGTTTACTTGTTTTTGTCATAGATCGATCAAAAGAATAAGCTGTGGCCGCGGAGTCTCGATGTCGAAATTACTTCCAAAGCAAGTTAGAGCGACCGCCTTCTGACATAATGCGTTTATTGAGCGCGGCGTTTTCTTTTTCGGCTCGTTGGGTTCATCATGGGAGGGAAGACTGTGCTTTATGGTTACCAAAGGCCTTCTACCAGATATTGAGGTTGTCTTAGAGTGCGTATTTACACCCTAGTGCTATATCGAGATGGAGTTATTGGCGAAATCTACGCTCATTCGCAGAGGCTTCATACGCAGTCAGCTGATGAACTCGGCGGCGTGAATAAAGGGCAGCGCATACGTTCTTGTCACGGGAAAGCACAAGTTGTACACGCTCACGCACGCGCATAAAAGACGGTTGCGAAGATATTTTAACACTTTCACCGCGTTTACCTGATGCATAGCAACTTTTGGTCGTGATTTAATGTATTGAGCGGAATAAGTCATTACTTTCAAGCTTAATGTTTCAAATTGCGCGTCAGAAGGTTATCCTAGTCCAGTATTTCTCGTTTGACATGCAATACGTGTCCAGACTCATTCTATTTAAGATGTTGGCTGCCATTATCAAGTTTTATCGCATTCTTCCGCTTTACCTGCCGCGGTCACTCAGCGGCTTTGCCGTCGTGCCGCTAAGCACGAGGTTTATCATAGCAGATCGCATCAGCAAATCAATAACGAATAAAGCATGCAAGTGCCAACATAAGCGTCAGGACTTTTACTGATATCCGTTAGTACTGTCACCAAAAATGTTTCAGCACCTACTAGTCAGAATAAAATTTTCGTCTTCGCTGGGAACAGCCTAGCAAGTTTCAGTGTATAACTACCGCCGCCGCCGCCGAACACTCACTCCGTATGTATACTTCGGCTATGACAAGGGCATAAGCACATGCAGTATGAGACGAACAGTGGAGACATATATAGGCTCTTTTTTTTTTTTCGCCTGCACTAAATTAAAAAAAAAAAAATTGTCTGCAGAACATAGCACAATTGTAGCCCTTGAGATAAACTGCTCGATGAGGCGGACATTATTTCTACGTGAAATAAAAATGCTTAGTGGAATAATAAACACAATTATACTAATTAACTATTTATTTCGTTAATTAATGTATGGCACATATTTCTATTGTGGCTGGTGAGCTTGTAGCTGGTGAGTTTGCGAGGTATATGGACTTAGAACGAATTTTGAGAATAGCACCCGTTTCAAGATATGCGCCGTCAAGCTCCCGGTAAAATGAACTGTTGTTCCACTTAAAACGCTGTGTTGTGCATGGAAGCACAAGAGTAACTTCAACGCCAGTGCATTTCGCCGGACTCTTTGAAAGTGATTATTTCTAAGCTGATGTAGCTCTTAGAATTCGTTCCAAGCCTTGCGAACTCTCCGGCTACAAAACGTAAATGTAAATATGTGTTGTAAGGTAATTAACTAAAAAGGTAATTCGCTTAATTATGTTCATTATTCAAATAAACATTTTGATTTCTCGTAGAATGACAAAAGGAGTAGCCGTCACGATTATAGGGTGGCATCATTTACCTCTTTTATTTTCATTACAAAAATTGGTGCATCTAAATGAATCAGTTTTTTTTTTTCTTGTACTGTTATTCATATACTTTTTTCATGCACTTTATTCATGCACTAGTATTGTTTTTTTTTAAATCTTGATGTCTTGCTTCTTTGTCATCCCTCCCTTTCATGTGATTATATTCTCGTGGTAGTCACTTCATGTTGTACCCACTCCTCTGCTATAATGCTTCGGCGCTGCAGGGTGTACTATAAGTAAATAAATAAATAAATAAATACCTGGTATAGCTAACGGAATATAGTTCCGGGGCGGTCATCTGAAGTCTAACGAAGGTCCCGTCAGATATCATTTTTCTAAATATGCATTCGGATGGCACGCGCGACCTGCCTCATTTTACGAAGAAAGTTCAAGAAAGGTGTCCATATTTATTTATTTATTTATTATACCTGAAAGATCCCTGAACAGGATTACTGATCCTGTAAAAAAAAAAAGCATACGGGCTCGTCACAAAGTTACCATCCTACACGCGTGTATAGCTCTCATGGTATGGCGTGTCCGGCCCCGGTGTCGGCGCCGATGCGCACTGGGTTTCAAGCCGCGCTCCTCGGCTAGATATCCAACGTAATATTTACGCGGCAGAAAGAGCCGCGGCACCGCGCTTCGTGCGTGCCCCAGTACTTTTCTCCTGCCCGCGCGGCGAGCTTTCAGAAAGTCGCGCCAATTCGCCATAACGTAGATCCGGCGTGTTACGTCGCGGCCTTCCCTTGTCGCTACCTTGTCCCGCCGCTGGAAGACCGCGCAATCGGCCACCTTGAAAAAAGTTGCCTGCGCGGATAAGATCGCGGACGCGCGCGCGCCGCCTAATCTGCGAACGCGGCGAGGCCAACCGGCGCAGCACCGTCGGCTCTCATCTCGAGGCTCGGCTCCAACCGCGACCGTCTGTTTCCCGCCATCGATCGTCGCGGCGCATGTCGAGGCAGATTCTTCGCGCTGAACTTTAGCGCATGTTTGGGCGCGTCAAGTTATTCGTAACGAACTGAGAGTCATTGTTCGGATCGAGGTGGAGTGAGCACAGAGGGAGGCCGAACGAATATTGGCGTCTGCGAAACGGTCTAGTAAGCAAATGTTGGGCGAGAAAAGGACAGGAAATGCGAAACGACGTTCATCGGAAGGGGCTGTCGCGGTTTCTCTTTCTTCCTTTTTTTTGGGGGGGGAGAGGCCGGCTCGTCGTATTGAACTACTTCATCGCAAATATCTAGCCCCACGACCATATACTTGGACCTCGCGCCTATGAAACCCACATCATCGTTAAATCAGAGTGGCGTGAATACTCCGTTATAGGGTGACGCTCTCTATACGGACGACCTATAACGTAGAAAGTAACACGGCATGCGCATGTGCGATATGTTACCGCATGCACTTCCCTTACATCTTGTCGTTATTAGAAATGTGGCGGGTCGTTAAGCTCTCCCAGCTTCTCCATTTCCGTCTCCTCTGGATGACTGATATGGCTGACGCGCGGCACGACGGTGACGCCTGGAATGCAAAGCACGTGAAGTCCTTGTGCATATCTTTTTATTAATGCGTTGTTTCTCTGTTCAAATATGCGCGACGCGTTGGCAGCTGCTGTGAAATAAGTACCTGCGTCATTTGAAAATTTTCCTCGAGGCGCTCAACCCGACGCGCTTCTGCGCACTTGTCTGTTTTTTTTTTCCCTAACACGGCCTGCGTCGAGCCTGCAATCCTTATTAGTGTTTTCTCAAACAAGACCTCGTGCATAGTAGGCGGTTTTCCCTCTCCAATTGGACAACAACATCTTCGACCGCGTTGTTTTGACGCGAGGTCTACCGTGTGCCAAATATTTCGGCTGACTATACCGTCAGCAATACTGTCTCCGAGACAGAGCTGCCTCATTCCGGTTTTGTTTCACTAGACAGGAGTGCAATTTTCTAGCGTCACCTTTTCAGACGGTACTCCCTTTCGCGCTTCGTGAGTTGCCGTGCCTGCGTTATTTTGTTACATGTTCTGCTGAGTTAGTTCTGGGCTCGAAGGGCTACCAAGTACGCAGAAGTAAATTTTTTGTGTCCTACGGAAGCATACGTGCGTCTTACTGTTTGAACTGTTCCTACTGGCCTACTGCAGTCATCGTTCTCTGAGAAAATGCTTTCCGTTGCCAGCCCTGCATGATTCCAGAAGCAAACACGCCAGCTTCCTTCACGACTGCTCCTCTTCTCTTTTAACGCTCACATGCCCGTGTTACGTCCCTTTTATGCCTCTACTCATTGATTACAATCTTCTATTGATCTTTACTTTTCCGTCGTGTGCGGTTGGGTAGTCTTTTCATTAACGACTGTTTAGGAATCTGTATGTTAAGTCAAGTATTATACGGGCCACCTTTAGCATGATTAAAAAGTAAACTGTGATTTTCTTTCAAGCGAGGTTTGCTTTAGTTAGTGTATGTATAGCGCTTGGCGTGAGTTAATTTTTTTTTATATCGTTTAAACGGTAGCCTTTAATCGACCTCGCGGTTCTCTTAAACACACATGCGGAACCTCTTAAAAATAATTAAAAACTGAGCATTTTGCATTTCTTTTCGATTTTACAACGTTGTCTTATCTTTCTGGCTCTAGACTTGCAGCTGTCGTATTTTCATTGTCTGGAGGAACTGCCAGTGCCTAAATAACCGCACTGCATGTCCTGCTCGAAAGAAAACGACAGCATGAAATATGGGTGGTTTCCGACTTCGGACTTTGCATGGCTTCGTTGCTCTTGGAAGATAATGGAGATGTCCTCGAAGTTCCATGTATAGTTTAGAGAAGAACCCATCGTCACACACAAAAGGAGTCGACTTGTGAATAATAATGTTGGCGAACTTGACAGTTGCTATGGGATGCTCAGAAAGGGCGTCATATGCTCAGTGGAAGCGGGAGGCACGCTTCCGCGTGCGATTTCGTGTGCGGCGTGTCTGAAAGCTGGCTGTTCCAACTTGTTGGATGAGGCTGCTGGCACGACTAGCAGTGTGCCGGACCGGACGCCAAGTTCGTCTTTTGCTAAAGTTGAAAACACATGTGCATTGTAACCAGCCGCGATACGTCGAATGGGGCGTCGGAAAGGTAGCTGAACGAACTGCTGGAACCTGTTTTATTGGGAGCTTGTTGCGAGATTACAGGATGCCGTGTTGGTAAAACTCCTCGTAAGACGTATCGGTTACTTTTTATGCATTCTCAAGAATGGTGTTCCATTCGCGGGCCTGTGCCGGCGTCGTCACTCTATGAGCCCCCGCCTCTTCCTTCAGGAAATTGCTGCAAGAGACCGCGTTAACCGAGCGCATTTCGGTCTGCGGAGCCTTACGCTAATCGCCGTGGCGGGACAATTCGCACGGCATCCACGAGAGCTTCCGGGACCAGAAAAAGTGTGCTGCATTACGACAGTTGCGACCTCTCTGATTGGCCGTACAGCACGTCGCCAGCTTCTCTGCTTTACAGACCTATACGCAAGGCCAGTGCTTAAAACAAAAGAAGAAAACAATAAGAACATTTATTGGTGTTGTTCTGAGCTCTTGTATGCTATACGCAAAACAAGCCGGTTTCTTTAATTCGCTTCAGCGTGAAGGGGCGGACGACAGCGTGAGTCAGCTACCCGTTCGGAACACACCCTACAGGATAACACTCAGTCGGCGGAGAAACCAGGGGCTCATTTCCACCACTTTAGTTCAACCGATTGAGCGGATTAAATATATGATAGCACTCATTGCTCGGTCAATGACCCAGTCCAGGCTTTGTCAACATGCTGTGTACTCCTTTTAAGACCCGTTTCTGCAGCCGTATAGTTCAGGCTCCAGATATGTGGGTTACGTATGTCCACTTAGGACTGTGGCTTAATGCTAGGTATATCCATCTGTCTGAACATTGTAGCTGCCGATATATTGTCCCCGTTCTTCTTCTTGAGCAAGTGAAGTAATGACGTCGGTGCCGACGTCTGCTTGATTTTGCTCGTGTGACCTCAGCCGCTTAATCTCCGACCAAAGAATTAATCACGATTAATGCATTAATTGATTAATCTGAAGATTAATGAATCAGTCGCCCAGCCCTAATTGGTTAGTAGACCGCTTGACGAAGTATTGCGCACCGGTGCTGCAATGTCCCTGCGTAACTAACAGACCGTTATTATTCAATATTCAAAAATTTCTGCTTTGTTTTAGAATATAGTTAGTTATAATATAGTTGGTTATAAGCTTATATAATTAAGCTTCAGACGGGGCTGCAAATTTAGACAAAAAGCGATACGTACGACTTTAAACACTATATTTGTAGGAGGGCTGTACTGCAGAAGTAGCAGTGTTGTAGTTTGAGGTCTGCAGCTAGCCCTTGTCATATACGTGTTCCTCTCGCATTTTTTTCGTCGTGCTACCCAAAGGTATTGCTGGTTCCCATCGTCCACTATAGTGCAGTTGCGACCGCTTTGCCCTCTACGCTTGGACATCTGTGTAAATCACAGCCTTCGAGAGAAACAAAACGGGGGAAGGTCGGGAGGTTAACCAGAGGGAGATCCGGTTTGCTACCCTACGCTCGGAAGAGAGGAGAGGTAAAGTGATGGGAAAGTAGAGTGAGAGAGAGAAATAAGGGGCGCACAGATACACACTCGCAGCCGCTCACTATCACCGCGTCACGGCCGTTCTACCCGAAACTTTCACAGCGTGCATTTTGCCACGAAGCTCGCGCGACAGTCCGGGGTGCGTGTCGCAGGTCTGCTGCGGGCGTCACCTTCTGCGCCGATACCATACCTGTGTCTCGCTGTCGAGTGCGGCCCTTGCGAGAGCACGGGCGCGTCCGCTGGCTACGGCTTCGCGGTGAGCACTTGGACAGTGCTCTTACCGCGGAGCCAGAAGAGAGCGCGCGCGAGTGTGACGCGTCGTGGCCGCTGCGCGACGCACACGTGGACGGGCCAATGGAGCGGACTGGCTTTCCTGCGGGAAATTCTATTCCTGGCAGCCTGACCTGGATTGCGCCATTGAGAAGCTGGCTGGAATCAAGGTCGCCGCCGCTTCGAGCGGCGCTCGCCTCTGTTCGGCCTAGCGTGGTGCCGCAATGCGAACGACCAGCGGCATTGAGATGTATTCAGTCGGACTGGCGCGATCGGGGCGTCGACTTTAGGGCTGTGCACGCCTGACCCGTGGAAAGTAACACGGATAAGCATTGGACGAGCTCGGTTTTCATAAACTGGGGTGAGGGAAGAACTTAAATGGCTCCGTTGCAAGAACAGCGCCGACAGTGCGCCGCCTGCATGCAGCACGAATTCAATGGCTGGGTTGGGTACCTGTTCATTTTAGTGGCTGAATTTAACCATTCGCAGTAAGCGTCGAAGGACTGCTGCTCATTTTCTGATCAAATGATTCGTGATAAAAATGTGTGATTAGATAAATTGACTGAGGAGATGTAGGTCAGCTTCGTATTTTCACCCACCACAGTGGCTGCGGCGCTGCTGAACGCGACGAGGCCTTGCATTTGGCTATGCATGATAGACGCATTCTGCACGATGGCAATGGGAAAAAAAATCTCTATTATGGGTGCGCGATTAAATAACTTCGCGTGGTGAAAATTAATTTGGTGCCCTCTACGATGGAGCATCCTTCAGCCTGAGTATGCGCAGAGGTAGACATCTATACGTCGAGCCCCATCACGTAGCCTCGTTCTCGACAGCCCTTCAACAGTAAAGCGCCAAGAAGCCGCATCTCCAGTAAAACAGTACAAGTGTATGCGTTGCAGGAGTGCAACACTTGTGGCGGGATTTGGTTATATCCGTGGCTCGCAGTTGTCCTGAAAGTAAAGGGAATGCGGAGAATTCGGTGCCTTGCCGTCATATTTTGCAGCTGACCGTGACTCGGAGCATGCCAAGTAATCACAAAAGGCTCGAGCCCTAATAAAGAAACCGACGTTCGCGCTACAGTTGTTGCTGCTTCCGCATAGTCCTTTCACCGGTCTGTTAATGCTTCTGTGCGCTGCAGTCATTGTGACGCGCTAACTCACTGAGCCGTTTACTCTACGCACTCACTTCTTCATTGGCGCATGTGTGCGCGCAGTAAGAATGGGCGGCCGCCGTGCGCGGCGCTGCGGTCGTTCCGGTGCAGCCCGTTCAGCGTGTCCATGCCCCACGCAGTCTTGGGCTGCTTTTGCCGCCTCAGTTCTGGTTTTCTGTGTCAGGCGTCTGCTAAAGTGGTCGGGAGAAAGAACTATTTGTGTTTTCTTTCTTTCTATTTAGCAGTGGATGGCATTGTTCCGTGCGAGTGTCTCACCCTCTCCGCCGACGTTGTCTGCTTTCCTTCTATCGGCTCCGCTGCACCGTAATGGCGCCGCGCTGCGCCTAAACATTGCAGCGCGGGCCTGTCAGTCAGCACTGTTCTCTTTTTACTGTTTAACTCGCTGTTGCCTTTTTCGACTTCGGTCGGTTTTGTTTGTCTGTCGGTTCACTCGTCGGTCGGACGATAGCCGCTTCGCCATGGCGCCGAATTCCGTTTGATCGATTGGTTTCCAAACGCCTGCAATTGTAGCCGACTCCTCTGCACTCGCTATGTGTCTTGCGGCACAGGAACGAAAAGCAAACCGATCGGGGAGGAAAAACATTGGGAGCCGCCGGAGAGTCCGGCCCTGCGATCTGGCGTGAATGAAGATCCACTGTTTCGCGAGCGGCGCGCGCTCCGAATGGTCGGCACTTGGAGGCCGTCATTGACAAAATGCCGCCGGCCCCCGGTCGGACGCGCGAGCTTCCCGCAGAACGCCTCTGCTCTCTCGCGTTCCGTTCTTTTCTTTCTTTTTTCTTGATTTTTCGAAAATGGCCTTTTATCAGCTCTGCTCCATGGAACGCCTGGCTGCCGCTCTCGTCGCCTTGTGCGCGCGCCGTGGGATATTTTATGCGCTCTATGGCCCTGTGGTGCTTGGAAAGTAATGTGCTTGAGCGTAGTGCGCCAATAGTGCGTCGCCCTCGTTAGCAATGCGCTTAATATTGCTTTTTTTTTTAAATTCTGTGTATCGATGACGCGGTAAATCATACGCTTTAGTGTCGCTATCAATTCTCCGCCTGCACAATCTTTTGAAGGTTAAGGTGCAGCCTGCTGTTTTGAACTTTACGACGGTGTGCGCGTGATCTGCGCTGCGCTAGCAGGAACTCTGTGTTTGAACAGATCACAGAAAAAGAAACGCAAACAATTATAATGCGTATTCGTGGTGCCAGGTACGAGAACGGCAAGACACAATAGCAGTAGAAGTAGTTGCTTCTCTATCGGTCGACATAAGAGGACGGGTCGTTGTCAGCTGATGGGGAACGAATTGCACACAGATGCGAAAATCTCGCAGGGAACATCTCGTCATTTATAATATGAAGCCACGACTATGTTGTCTATCTGCTATCCCACGTTCAAGTGTTCTCTTGTCCACTACGCAGTGAAATCTTTGAACAGCTTTTCTCCAGAAGCTGCCATTTCGAGGCGAAACGTGCAAACGCTCGTGTACTTAGACCCAGCTGGTCAAAATTAATCCAGAGTCCCCCACTATGGCCTGCCTCATGATCAAATCGTGGTTGTGGCCCGTAAAACCCCAGAATATGTTTGTTGTGAGGGCCTTTCTTTAATAATCCCTTGGGGCCCTCAATGTGCCTTTGGTGACGCTAGGCGTGGTTTCCCAGCCGCCAGCTCTTGTATCTGCGCTGTCCACGTTGTGCTTCACGCCGGCGGTGGTGTTTTCCACGGTGCATAGAAGCCCGCACAAGCATCGTCGATCACTGCAGAGATAGCGATTCGGCGGAAGGCAGACCCCAGTCACCGTCAAGGTCGCCGTTGGAACGTATCGGTGAAGCCAGGGGCGGCTTTGAATTTTCCTCGGAGATGCCATTAACTCGCGGAGACCTGAGCGAGGATCAGCAACCTCCCCGCATTACGCCCGATGGCCGAAGGTCGTCCCTGAGTTTGGTCGTTCTGTCCTTGCCTTCGCTTTTTTGCCCGCACCTGTTCTCGTCTTCCTTCAATCGGCTTGCACAAGTGAGTCTTACCTCGTCAATAAGACAGAGGTGCGATGTGCAGTGCTCCTTTGTTTTCGTACAAATTATTATACTTTCTCTCCTACTGTATAGGGTTTGCGGGACCGGAGACGTTCCGGCGCTATTCAAGGAGGATAACCGGGCCTTCATTCCACGCTGCTGTTTAGCGAAGACAATGCCGTCTGAACCGTGACGCTATTCGCTTGGGCGGACATACAATGTACCGGTGTCGGACTGGTCACAGAGCGTAGAAGCTGACGTCGACATGCTCGACGCTGCACGCGAGGCGCGGTCGGCGGCAAAAAAAAATCTGCTGCTGCCGCCCCTGGCTGTCTGCTTACGCAGTATACAGGCGTGTGGCAGGCGCCCGAATCAATGAAAAGAGAAACAACGAAGGCTTCTCTGCGTGCATGGGCATGATCGCTCGTGATAGCGCCGCCGCGACAAGTGTCAAAGCACCTGGAATGTAAGAGGCGGCGAGCCGAAACAGAAATGCGGTACCTATATGCCCAGTCTCTGAGCGGGCAAGGGAAAGGCTGCGTTCGAGCGCTCAATGCTGACGCCAATCGAAGACGTCAGCATCGGAATGGCGGATTTGAGAGGGCCGACAACGGACCCGAAAAATACTCGCGAAGGTCGCAGGCTTTCGCGGTACCTCTTAGCATCCTTCGTCTGTGGCCGGAGTGATGATGATGACCGAAGTATTTGCCAGTATGATTATCGTATAACGACAGCAAAGAAAGATCTGCAGCACTCTCAGCGGCTACACATCATAGAGAACCAGTACTGCTTAACTTCGTTCACCTCGCTGCTGGTTTGTCTGCCCCTTTGCCTCTATAGTACAGAAGGCGAGGGTATCGCGAAACTGCGATTGCTGTTGTGGCCTCAAAACATGGCTCATACCCACGAGGGCCGTACATAAGGTGATGAAAAGTGCACGTAAGGACAAATTAAAGAAAATATTTTGTCATCTGGTTGCCAGTTCCTTGTTGTCGCGCATCGCGCCTACACTTTACTTTTGTCGCTTCCTCTCCTCTCCTAAGCACGGGTCGCGGGATAGTATCCCGGCCACGGCGGCCGCATTTAAGACTGGGCGAAATGCGAAAATACGCGTGTTCTTAGATTTAGATGCACGTTAAAGAACCCCAGGTGGTCCAAATATCTGGAGTCTCCCACTACGGCGTGCCTCATAATCAGATCGTGGTTTTGGCACGTACGTGCCACGTTAAACCCAATATTTTTTTCTCTCTCTTACCTCTTTACTAGCCTAATACTGTCCCGTGCACAGTGGCGCGAACTCAGAGCCATTGGTGCATAGCGCTGGCGTTGATGTTGTCGGCGGCTCGTGCACAGTTTTTCAGGGGGAAACGTCGGGCGCCCGATACCTGTTGCCGTACCTGCTTCTCTACGAACCTCTGTTCCAGCATTTAGGCTGGATTGTCACAATCATGGAAATATTTATTCATTTGTCGTCATGACATGACGATGATCATACCCTGTAGCGCACGGGACAAGACTGAGCAACTTAGGCTCGGAGTGTGGCATTAACAGCTGTTCGAAATTAAGGTATCGTCATCGTGGCATGATAATTTATTATTGCGGGCATGGGTGGCTGCGATCAGCACACGGCTCAACAGGTTTGGCGGATAGTGCGTCAATCTATTATGCCATATAGAAAAGAAGAAAAATAAACGACTCTGGAACCTTTGACGGCCCTGCAATAGTCGGTCGAAGGGTGCAGGCTGCCATTTTTGTCTCGATGCAGTTTTCCGAGCAGGCTCGTGCGGGCTGGCGGGCCGTCGCCTCTCCAGCCCTTCTCCTGCGCCATGCTCTCGTCGCGCTGTGGGCGGCGGCGTCAGTGCCGGTAACGAACCCCGCTAGTTGGGTCATTTTCGCTCGCTCACACAGTGCCGATCTTTTTTTCACTGTTGTGCAGAAATTGAGTCTAGATTGGTGTGCTCAAACTGAGCTATTCTGCTGCCCTCTTTGCTCAGCCGCTGAAAGAGAGAACAGAGGTGCAGAATAATTGCAGTCTGGGCTGGCTGGTATACGTTAACCTTAGGAACAAAGCGTCAACCGACGCAGACAGTCGCAGTCGGCGTCTTTTTGCCTCTTCTCTGTCTGCGTCGGTTGGCGCTAGGAAACACGGCTACGAATGTTTAGCACGGTCGACCTGGAGCAGCGCAACGTAACAGAGCTTAGCGAAGGCTATGGCCCCCGTTCCTGAGCAAGCCGAAAAGAAGGCGGAACAGTGTCTCTTAGCGGCCGTACGTCTCTCGTTTAGCAGTCTCGCTAACGTTTAGACCAAGGGTTCAGCTAAACCGTTTCATGTGCGCAGCGCTTTTCCGGGTCTAAGAGCGTCATTAACAAGCGAAGCGGCCCCTTAATGGTGCTCAGTACATGGAGCGGTCTTACAACACGTCTCTTACTTTATTAGACCTTAGACGTGCTAAGCATTCTGAGAAATTTCTCGCTTTTTGTCGGCTTGTTCCGTTGACTTTGTCTGTTTGCAGCGGCATCCAGCCAAGCAAAGCCGCTTGAACATTCTCGCAACAGTTATGGGGCCGTGACGCATGACAGACAAACCTGTGGTTGACATTTTTTCGCCTGAAAGATTGTAACGTTTCTATTTAGCTTCCAACAGTCAGACAAAGCGTTTCTTGTTCTAAGCGCTGCAGTATACAGGCGCCGGGCAGCGCGTGACGTCACTGCAGACCAGTGTTTACTCCCGAGGCTATTTGCTGACTGTTCCGCCGGAGTGTTGCATTACATTTGTTGATGTGCTTGGTACTTTACGAGTGCAACAGCTCGCCATGTTCGGACCATGCCGCACGAAAAGCGACGGACTTTATTTGGGTTTTTACTACAGGAGGGAAAGTGAAATTCACTGGTAAAGGATATGCCTCGTATGCGCTAAGCATCCGCTAAGCTGTGTAAAATATTACAAAATCTTGCCCTAGTTCATGCCCAGGTAGAAATTCCACCGTGTATAATTTCTCACTTGCTGGGCAGTCCGTGTTCTCCGTTCGTCCGGGTTATCTCTCATAATCAATGTTTTGTTTTGGGTGTTAAACATCGATCGATTTATCGATCAACTTGCGAACTCACTCATTCTCCGTTTGCGCACAATCAGCATAAGTACCAAGCGAACAAGTCGAAAGTGACTAGTGCATTATTATTTCCTTTCCAAGTTCGCCGACGTTTGTAATCGTGGCTTAATTTATGCTCCAGAACGTACTCCTCGGACTAGACCATAATTAAACACTATTTACAGAGTGATTGCGCGTCGCACTCCCATGTAATTACGCGTAGCAACAGTTCTAATCACCTATTTTCTTGTTCACTTCTTTATGTATGCTTAGGGTACATTATTCCACTTCGTAAGTGCTGCGTGTAATACAGGTCAGAACTTACTATCACAATCCCACAAGTATAGTTGGGCTGGCGCAGAGGCAGCTGGGAGCGAACTGATCGTCCGCATCTCTTTATCTTGCCGTGCCCACTGTTCGTGCATTCCTGCGTCCTCGGTCGCGGCAGAACGACTTCACCGGTGGCTCTGTTCCGCGTGGCAATAACGCTGTGCAGTTTTCGTGTGGCATTCCGGAAGCGGTAGTTGGGGCGCTTTACGACGCTGTACATTTCGTTATGCTTTTCTGTTTCCCTCTCTGGCGAAGCAGTTTCCGTGCAACCAGTGTGCGTTTTCATCCTTGCCGGACTTTTTTTATTTTCTTTAGTTTCCCATGATGAAATATGCCTCCGAAGGCCGTGGTGCATGTGGTGATCGCGTTTCGCTTCTGGAAACCTCTTTCCCCTCTCCGAGTGACACCGCATCGATTCGGCATCGGCTGTTGTGCGCGTTCAAGCATTGCAGCTTGTTCCGCACCAACAGAGGTCGAAGGAGGCCGGCCGCGGCATGATGCGGGCGCTTCCCGCCCTCCCATGTCCTCTCTGCAGTCTTGGCTCCGTCGCCTGCTGAAGTTCAATGCGCCAGCGCCCCGCGACGTCCCTTTCCAGCGCCATTCTTTTTCTGCAGCGTCGTTAATCTTCGTTTTGGTTCAGCTAGACTTTGTCGTCGACAGCCTTCGAAACTGTCTTGTCGCCTGCTTGCCTCCGCTCGGGTAAAAAAGACTTTTTGTTACTGACACTAAACCGCCTTAAATCGTAACGTCGTCACTACTGACATAGATATACAGCTAGCACGAATTTGTGTCTGTGTGCGTACATGCGCGCGTGTGCGTTTTCTTCTACTTTCTTTTTTAATCTTTCAAGTGTGCACGTATGCTGCTCTTGCTTTATTGGGTACAGTAGGCCATAAAATCTAAGAACGCATTTACAATGATGCGGCTTATTCATGTGACATTTTCTCGTTAAAATTAAGCGAAGTTCATAATTTCAAGCTTGTCGACGGAGTGCGGAAGGTTTGCTTATTTTAAGTGCGCACTGCCTCATCCGAGTTTTTTTCCTTTCTCTTCTTTCTTTTTTTTTTAAATTCTTATTTTGTCATTCCGGCAGTGCTGCTCGATTCTGTTCTTTTCTGTCGCTTTGTCCCGTGCTGTACACGTCGTAACTTCCGCATCCGTTGCGCTATGCAGCAGGGCGACCATTCGAAACAGTCTAAAAGGAACTAGCCTAGTTTCCATTTAATTTGGGCGATGCTTCCAGTAAACCTCTTTAAGAAAATTTGTGTGTTCAATGTGGTTGCTTTTGTGGCTCGTTCTTGAATTGAGCAGAATGTCAGGAACAATGAAAGGGCTTGACGTCGGGCAGATCAATATGCGCAGTATGAAATCCCGTTTGCTTTGCGATTGTGACAGTCGTGTCTCCGTCGACAGATCCACGGTTCAGTCAAGATGTTGTCCTAGCCTAGCTGTGGCGTCTACTTGCGTAACTGTATGGGGTAAAGACTGCAGCAAAAGCTAGGGCACCCCCCGCACTGGTTCAGTCTCGTTCATAAAATAGCTGGTTCAGGCGCCCTGGTAAAACGCCATCGCTAGTATTTGCATAACGAGGCAAGCTTGTATTTTCTGAATTTGCTGACGTGCCCATGCGAGACTCGGACCATCTGCCGCTAAAAACTTGCGTGCGAGGTTATGATTTAATTAGCATCCCTGTCTTCAATATCGCCTCAATTCCTTTTTTATCTCCGACTTCATCAGGAGTCTGGTTTCGAAGGATACCAGGCGTCGCGAGCGCAAGTTTTCATTTGTTTTCACTGGTGTTATGGGAGGGGGCCGCCACGTTATCCGCGCCGAGTGCCCCCTCTGCTCCATTCATGCGGCCTCTGGCACCACCGCGACTGGACGCGCTCATGTGACGCGTACGGCCGGACGCATTCACTCTTCCGACTCTGAGCTAGCGGTCGTTGTACCAAATGACCGCGTCCTCCTTCTAATGGCGCCAGCTACCGGCGGCATCATCGTATTTCCGCAGCTGTTTGTCCGGCCAGCCGCTAATCGCTGCAGTGCGCTGTGTAGCCAAGTTTTGCGGCTCATTTTACCAAGCCGGCGAACCCCGAAGGAGGGAGTGCAACGTCTGGCGACTCGAAGGAGGGAGTGCGACGTCTGGCGACTGGTACCGTGTGTACAAGAACTTGGCTCGGACTGTTGTGCGCCCTTCGACACGGTTCTTGCTTCTCCGCAGTTATTTAACTGCTGCGCTTTCTGTGGCGTTGGCCAAGCGACGCAACATCTTAACGCCGGCTTTTACTTTGGTGCCGCAGCTCTGTTTGTGTTTGGCGACACCGCTGCAGGCATTGTTCTGCCGAGAGGAAGACGAGCTGCTAGATGCAAGGAGACACGACTGCTTCTTGCAGAAGACGCCAGGTCTCTCGGCCACTGGTGGTTCACTACCTCTTTCGAATCCCGTAATGTCGGTTAACGTTAATCGCGGTTTGGCTGCTAATGAGACGAGCATCTTCGGGTGATTCGGGCCGAGCAACATTGATAGCAAGCAGTCGACCGCATCCGAAAAAAAAAAACGCAAAATTTGAACGCCGCCATTATCACTGTTTGCACGCGGCCCAGCTGGGCGCGTTGAGCGCACGAATTGAGCTGTCGGCGGTTAGACGTTTCGTAGACGTGAGCTGCAGTCGCGCCGCGGTGGACTCTCTGGCGCCTCTGTTTGACCCACCCGCGCTATTTCGCTCGTTTCGGCGCGCGCCCCTTCCCGTCTGCGGCCATTGTGCTTTGGCTTCGGCAGAAGCCAAGCGAGTGCGGCGCTCCCTTTCCCGCGTGCTCCTTGGCCAGCCAAGGGACGCCGTCGCGACTGCGCCTTCCCCTTGCATCTCTCGTGCGACCACATAAGCAGCAGTCTGAACAACACGTGTAGCGATGGTGGGTCGCTCTTCGCTTCTGAACGCACTTGCGCTCCAGCCAGAAGCGGGACTGAGTCGCCGTGATGTTCACTTTGCGTTCCGCTGACGTGCGAATGGCGCAGAAACTAAGCGGGACGTGGTTGTGAAGCACTGTAGTGTAATGGCACTGAATCGATCCCGCGCGGAGTGTAGGAGACCCGCTTGCGTTAGTGTTCTGGTGCTGTGTGCTGTTGCGCCTTCTCGTTTACTCTCACTATACCGGACAGTGCCCGGTGTTCTGAAGCTGTAGACGTAAGCTTCCGAGCGCCGCTATTTACGAGAATGGAGATTTGTAGCATTTTCACAGAGACGGCACGATATGTTCAGGGCATGCACTCTTATTTTAGCTCTCTACTTCTCGCATAGCGCGGTCTATGATTGAGGCTACAGAATGTATAAACGGGCTGTAAATGCATGTCGCAAAGAACATCGAAGGTTTATGTGCGCCGACAAGCACACTAAGTCCAAGTAAAGACGCTACCACAATGGCGAGAATTAAGCGCTGGGTTATCGAGGCTAAGTATTCAACTCACTTTCCCCGCATTGCGTGTATACTAAAATCCTAACGTGCAATCGTTACAATAGTCTTCGTAGCTTCGAATTTCGCATGCAGCTCCAAATTCGCGCTATGTCATGTAGCGCTGCTCGTGTGCCGGTCGGAAAATACACGGTCTCCGCACTGGAGGAAAAGTGCGCCCGCTGCGTGACTGCCGTGGGAAGGCTGACCTGTTTCGTCGCTGCTGCGGCGCTGGTCAGGCCTCGATTAATCGGCGCGCGGCCTCGAATGCCGCGCTTCCTCCGGGCGGCGAGTGTGTGAGCGGCTCTGCAGCTTGGCCGCGGGTATCATTCGAACGGCGCAAAACGACCCGCTACAAAATGCAGGTAGTGTTTTTGTGCTGGTACAAGCGAGCGGTTTCTTGACCGGCAGAACCTGGAACACTGGTCCTTTGAGAAATCTACGCCTGAGATGCTGTTTCACAGCCCCGTTTTCGGCCACTCTGTGACCAGTGCCTCGCTTCAGGAAATGTTATGCAGCTATCTTCACTTTGTAGTTTGCTGAAATACGTTGTTCTAGTGCATGGCGATGTCTTCGCCATCCGCATGTGGGCTTCAAGGAGCCGTTGTCGCCAATTGAGCTGGTGAGAATTACTGAAAGGCGTTCTTCCTTTCGCATTCATTTTGGCGCCCTCTTTCCAGCCCCTCGCTCCCTCCTTGCGAGGCACAGTTGAATGCTCGTGCTCGATGGTCTTGGCGCTTCCGGGCTGCGGTGTCAGGGGTCGCCTGGGTGCATAAGTCCCGAGGTGCGAGTTTCCGCCTCTCCTAGAATGTTGCACCCCAGTGGGCATGGCCCGCCGAACAGTGAAGACCTTTCTCTGGCTGGTGTACGAAAAACCCACTCGTCCGGTTCTACCGTTTCTGCACACAAACGGGATCTGGGCCGGAGTAGTATAGAGTCCCGTGCTATAGCGAAGCAATTATTCTTACCCTTCGTCAGTGGATTAAGCGCTGCGCCGCTTACGTCTATCGGATGCATCGGTCGGTTCGCGTGAAGGATTCGAGCAGAGTAAAATAGAACGCAACGAGTTGCACGATGCCAGTCCTGCTGGTCCTGAGCCACTTCGCTATCGGCAAGGTTTTGGTGATTTGCGGTGCAAGCAGGTCTTTCATGCCACATAGCGCAATCTGACGTTGTTGCCTTGCGAATACTAGCGTTGGTTACAATCGCGATCCCGTTTGCGAAAAATACAAAAGATTGTATTCTTAAGACCTAATATGCTACGGTTATTAGCCGACAACAGGGGAGGGAAAGCGACTGTAGTGAACTACTCCAGGAATAGAATGGAGCTGTTGCGCGTCGGTATAGTTCGAACAGCAGTGGTCAGCTGAGCGGCTTCTGAAAACCGGGTCAACTATAATGCGTGTGTTTGGGTTGGCCGTCACAGCATTATATAGTGTTTGCCAACGTTGACGCCATTTACTCGGACCTGTTTTACGATGTAGAGTGCAAAGCTTGTTTCCTCATAACGTTATCGGTGCTGCTGTGCCTTTGTTTGTGTTGACCTTTGTCCTTGACCGTATATACAACTGATCAGCAGTAGTGCTTACTGCGTGAACCGTAATTCACATCAACGCGAAACAAATCTACTAAGAAATGTTTACTTTGACACAGGTTTTTCTTTTTGTTCCTTTCTCGCAAGATAACGTATTCCGTAACTGAACATTTCGGGAATGATTGCTGAACATGCATCCAGCAAGTTTGGCAATATACGGTGCTGAATTCCACTCACTGCGTGGAAACCACGATTTGATTGAGGCACGCCGTAGTGGGGGACTCCGGATTAATTTTGATCACCAGGGGATCTTTAACGTGCCCCCAGTGCACGGGACACGGGCATTTTTGCATTTCACCCCCAATGAAATGCGGCCGCCGCGGCCGGGATTTGATCCCGCGACCTCGTGCTTAGCAGCGCAACTCCATATAGCAACACTAAGCCAACGCAGCGGGCTAGCCTCGCTAATTCGCAGCACTCAGCACGGCAAAGTCTTGGTTGTCAACGCTGTTTATTGTGTGGTGGATGACTGCAGCAAGATCCTATTAGTGGAAAAGGCAGGGGTTTGCTTCTAGCAGCTGCACGCAGTGCAACGCAGATGACAAGAAGCTCAATAGTGCGGCACGCAGTGGGATATAGGCAGAAATCCTGTATCTCTGGTAAACTTCAGACGGATACTGTTGCCCAGGTTATTCGCCCGCCGCCTGGAATGTGTTCCGCAAGTTGACAATGCGCGAATCAGTGGCAGTCTTGTACATTGCGCTACTATTGCGGTCACTGCATCTAGCTTTGTTCGAAATTGTCTTCTTTGGTCGGCGGTAAAAGCTTAGCTATTGGCGAAACAAAAAGTGATTGGAGGCTGAAGTTCACATTTCGCACGCAAATGGGATGCTATCGCGTCACTCTTGCAATTCTTGATATTAAACTTGCCCAACACTAATAACCGTATCGAAAGCAAAAATATAAAAAATAAATAGTAATAACAATAAGGGACCGCGCCTACTGTGTGCCGCTGGTATCGGTGTCACTGCTGGGGATGTGGAGACTGAAACTAAATAAAGCCATTCACGGCGCCGCCGCCAACGTCGGCTTATGAGCGGTGCGCCGTAGTTCGTAAGGGGTGTGCGATTAGCAATTTTTGAGACCGAATCGAATGCTAATCGAACTGTGCCAGACGCGAATGGAGTCGAATATCGAATACTTTTCGAATAACGAAGGCTGTTTGCACCATTGTTGTAAAAGAGTGCTTATATCTTGGTAATAATACCATGACCAAGTTTCTGTCATTACATGCTATGAAGCCTTACTTATAAAAAGCACAAATGGAACATTAGGAAAAAGTACGTAGTTTGTTCGCATATCCAGGGGGGTATTCTGCAAGAGTCCACCTAGTGGATTGCGCGTTTCGCCCGCTGCTGATTGGATGCAGCTCTACGAGCGAGCTGGAGACGAGCGGCTCCAGCCAATCAGCAGTGGCCGAAATGGACAGTCCACTAAGTGGATTCCTACAGAATACCTCCCCAGGACTCTTCGGAGATTGTGAATAGCCCTTTATAGCCGGTTAAGTCTGGCCCCCCTGAGCAACGTAGCCTAGGTAAGTTGTCATGTTTTATTCCACGGAAATGAAATCTGCCGCACTTTTGCCTCAGTTTGTCCGCAGTTGACAATTATGAAATATTCGAAATCTATTCGTAATTCGATTCGAAGGCCGAATCGAATAGACCAATATTCGATTGTTTATTCAAGGGTTTGGAATATTCGCGCACGTACCCTTAGCATAGGCGTAGACCAAAACAAGTTTCAGATTAAATGCGCTGAATTGTGAACTGTGTGAGTTTTTAAGGTGCCGTCTTTACCGCGAAATTTATTTGCGTTATCTTCTCACGGCAGAGTGTGCGTGCGTGCGTGCCTGCGTGCCTGCGTGCGTGCGTGCGTGTGTGTTTTATAATATAAAGACCTAGAAGGGAAACGCAGGGGTCCTTTATTTGTTAGTCACAACCATATGGTTATGAAGCCAACAGATACATGTTCTGCAGTGTGCTAGTAGAAATGGTACGACTTTAAACGCAGGGTTTTCTATACCACCAAATGACCGCCGTCCATTTTCCGTTAATATTGGAGCACCCTTCCGTACTTGGCTTTCGTAAGCACCCAGCTGGCGTATACAGTATACGACTTCTGCTGCAGAACTGTGCTTCCTGCAAGAAACCATGCCAATTCGTAGTTGAACTCAAAATCTTGGAGAAAAAAAAAACCGCGTCAATTCGTAGTTGCAGAATTTCGGTGAATTGTGCTACAGAACAATGAACGCGATGCGAAGGGTGGCGCCACGACTCAACGCGAAACATTCCGTGGAGTATACTGTAAAATAATTTACACCATGAAAAGTGAAAAAGAGTGTAAATGTGTCTAACTCGCACCCTTAGGGTGTCAGTTATATAAATCACACCCTAAGGATGTGGGTTATAGACAAATTTACACCCTTTTTCACTTCTAAGGGCGTAAATTATTTGTACCGCAAGGCGGGGTGTTGAGCCTGACGCTATTTAACCTAGTGCTTGTTGGCCTAGCCAGGTGCTTGCCCAATACAGTTCAAGTATCGATCTATGCCGACGACATCTGCATTTGGGCGTCTGCTGTAACACGGCTGCAGCTACGAGCAAGGCTACAAAAGGCAGCTACGTTAACATCACTGTACTTGCGAAAACAGAACTTAGAGCTGTCTTCAAAGAAATTCTGCTAATTGTTACATTCACTCGGAAGGCAATGAAGCGTTACTCTAAGTGTCAATGGGCAAACAATTGTAAACGCACGGAAACCGCTTTTTAGGGGCAATTATCGACCGCGACCTATCATGGAGCTCGCACGTTAAATGCCTAAGAGGAGGTTAGTGACAATACCCGCCGTGGTCGCTCAGTGGCCATGGTGTTTGGCTGCTGAGCACGAGGTTGCGGGATCAAATCCCGGCCATGGCGGCCGCATTTCGATGGGGGCTAAATGCGAAAACACCCGCGTACTTAGATTTAAGTGCACGTTAAAGAACCCCAGGTGGTCGAAATTTCCGGAGTCCTCCACTACGGCGGGCCTCATAATCAGAAAGTGGGTTTGGCACGTAAAACCCCATAATTTTAAGGTTAGTGACAATAATACATCTCCTCAAATTTTTCGGCGGAAAGTCATGGGGCGTCAATGCTGCAGCTTTATAGCGCCTTGTTCCTCGGTTTCGCAAGGTACAGCCTCCTTGTGCTTGGTAACACCTAAAAATCAAACCTGCATGTACTCCAGGGACTACAAGCTCAAGCCCTAAGGATTTGTCTCGGTCTTCCGAAGTGTGCGTCTACAGCGGCAACGATTGTCATAGCTCGAGATCCCCAAATATCAACGTACTTGCCAACCGACGCTCTCAGGGCGCATATTCGGCACGTTGCCCGACCACCTTGTCACCATCTTGCTGCTTTACCTGCAGAAAGGCCACACACAATTTTCAGTCGTATAATTGCTGCCAATCGTACCTCGTCGCCATCGAACTACATGCCTGCAGCAAGACCATCCTCACCTTTATGGTGCCTGCACAGACCTGAAATACGCCTTACCATCCCAGGAATCGTGAAGAAAGCCAACATGCCGTCGTTTGCCCTGAAGCAGGCCACACTAGGACTTTACATGAGGTGCACAGTGGTCGCGTGCATGTTTACATCAATAGCTCAGCCACATCATCAAGCTGGCGCTGTGGTGACACCAGCAACCTCAGTCAAAATACAGCTAAAAACGTCACATGTCTCATCAGCGACAGCTGCTGAACTGATAGCCCTGCGTGCGGCTCTTCATTTCATTCAGGAGGAACCACCCCATGCATGGTCCATCTTCTGGGATTCCAAGGCAGCCCTACAGAGTGTACTCTCAGTACTGAGCCATAGATCTGAAATACGCCTTACCATCCCAGGAATCATGAAGAAAGCCAACATGCCGTCGTTTGCCCTGAAGCAGGCCACACTAGGACTTTACATGAGGTGCACAGTGGCCGCGTGCATGTTTACATCAATAGCTCAGCCACATCATCAAGCTGGCGCTGTGGTGACACCAGCAACCTCAGTCAAAATACAGCTAAAAACGTCACATGTCTCATCAGCGACAGCTGCTGAACTGATAGCCCTGCGTGCGGCTCTTCATTTCATGCAGGAGGAACCACCCCATGCATGGTCCATCTTCTGGGATTCCAAGGCAGCCCTACAGAGTGTACCCTCAGTACTGAGCCATAGATCTGAAATACGCCTTACCATCCCAGGAATCATGAAGAAAGCCAACATGCCGTCGTTTGCCCTGAAGCAGGCCACACTAGGACTTTACATGAGGTGCACAGTGGCCGCGTACATGTTTACATCAATAGCTCAGCTAGATTTAGGTGCACGTTAAAGAACCCCAGGTGTCGAAATTTCCGGAGCCCTCCACTACGGCGTGCCTCATAATCAGAAAGTGGTTTTGGCACGTAAAACCCCATAATCTATCTATCAATAGCTCAGCCACATCATCAAGCTGGCACTGTGGTGATACCAGCAACCTCAGTCAAAATACAGCTAAAAACGTCACATGTCTCATCAACGACAGCTGCTGAACTGATAGCCCTGCGTGCGGCTCTTCATTTCATTCAGGAGGAACCACCCCATGCATGGTCCATCTTCTGTGATTCCAAGGCAGCCCTACAGAGTGTACTCTCAATACTGAGCCATAGATTACATGAGCAGCTCCTCGCAGAGATCATAGAAGTCCGCCATCACATAGTTGATGAAGGACACGATGTAATATATTAGTTATTGCCTAGTCACTGTGGCATATATCAGCGCGATCCGCTACGAAGGATCTGCCGCGGTACTTAAAAGACACGCGACTTTCTGACAAATTGTGACTGTACACTGTGTGACGTAGGATTGGACGGTGACACTGTGTAACACTAGGAACGCTTTCGCCGACTGCGTGACATTGCCCACAGAAACAGTTCGTGTGTGTGTTTGTGTGTGTGTTTTTTTTTTTCATTTTTCTAAACCCCTTTCTCTCTCTCACCTGTCGCATCCCTTTGCCCCTCCCCCAGTACAGGGTAGCCAACCGTAGATAATCTCTGGTTAACCTCCCTGTCTTTCCTTTGCCCTCTCAGTCTCTCTCTTCATGCAGCCCGTCCATATAGTGCATCCTACTAAATAGAAAACGAAATGTGGAAATGCTGTTTGCAGAAATTTTGGTGCATGTCACTGTAACTTACATCGTCGGAATTTACCCGGTGTCCTCTACTGTGCACATGTGATAGCGTATCGGCATCATTTCGGGCGGTGTTATTAGAAATGCACTTGATTTGCATTACTAGTGGCCTTAAACGTCTAGCAAATGTGCGTTCTGGAGGGTCATCTTCGAATCTCCTCCGCTATTGTAGTCAGAAGAACCGCCTGGCGATCTTGGAGATAGCGCACGTGCGAGGCGCCGCTCGAGCCACTGACGAAGGGCTCAAATAATCGCTTCATAATCCCACTGGAATATAATCCTTGCTATTGTTCCGGCCCATATATACAGGCAGCGGCTGGAAATCAGTATGCGTTCGCTAAGTTTGTGCCTCGAGCGCAAGTGTGAAAAACGTTTGACTTTCAGTTGTGTGTGTTTCACCGTGACGTCGATTGATAGTGCAGGAATGCCGGCGTAATTAAAAGCTGCCCCCGCGTTTGACCGCGTTTATTATGATACCATAGGATAAACTCATTGAATAATCTCGGAAAGAGGTCCGACGCTTACATTCGAGCCTGGAAATACACCAGACTTGCTCCTTCTTTCGCTGCATATTGCAGAACAGGCTGAGCTATTAGACGAGCTGTTGACGGCCATGGAGACGTCAGTTGGCGCATCTTTGAGGACGTATTCACGCAGTACTTACTGCAAGGTATGGTATAGCCCAAGAGAGCGTTGCACTATACGAAGCTGCTTCATTTTGACGAGAATATGCGGCACGATTGTGTGTAAACTATTCGCGCTTTCAGAATGAAGGGCGCTTATATTTTTTATCCATAGAAAATCTATAGTAACGCATGGTTCGCTTCATGACCTCGCGATAGCCTTGATTCAGCATCACAGGCTACTCTGTATTTTTAATCGGCGCTGGCCCAGGCGTATTTCTTTTGTTCTTGAACCCTGGCAGTGACGGGATGGTCGACCCAGAAGGAAGTTTCCGCGGTGGTTCTGTCGGCACAGAAAGGTTCTAATAGTTGGCCGGGAGCAAGCTCCGTACCTCCAGGGTTGCTGCTTGAAAGAAACCGATAACCTGGTGCTCGGGCAGCTAAGTGCACGCGAGCTCGTAGAGACTTCGGCAGTAGAATCATTGGCACCGGAAGGCATCCATAGTTTCTGTGATTGTTTCTATAGTCTGTGTTCGTTTTGGGAAGCGCGGACGTACCCTCAAGGCTTTTGCTTGCGTACTGTATCAGCTTTAATGGTAAACTGGGAAAGATCGTGTACTACAGGAAGACTGTGTCGCAGGAAAAAACACTTAAATACATTTGGAGAATAGCGCCCACGGAGTTGTGAAGGACGTCGTAGGGATTAACTTTGACCAGCTGGGGTTATTTAACGTGCACCCAAAACATGGTACACGTGCGTTTTGGCGTTTCTTTCCGACCAGGAGGCGGCTTTGGCGACTGGGGATCGAAGCGGTGATCTCCTCCTCGCCAACAGAACGCCATTCGGCCACCATGGCGAGCTGTTTGTCGTTTACACATTTTTCGGAGAAGCATGTTTAGGCCCACAAATCGATTGCATCGAACGGTGAAGTGGCCGTTGCTTTGCCAAGGGAGCCTCCAGCTGATCAGGTTCCGTTTATACGACTGATTGCAATATTGGGGATCTTTAGGTAAGGCTTAACGTCTTAAACGCAAGGCTTGCCAGGGGCGCTGTGGTGGAGGAGTCTGGATTAATTTCGATTACGATTACGAGTAGTTCAGTACCGTGCACCCAATGTTGAGCGCTCAGCCGTGAGACTGTTGATTTCGTACTATCTCGGGCCGAAGAAACGTCTGCGAGGCTGAAGGGGTATACCTGCAGAGTATAAACTTACCGGTCCGGCCAAATTGAATGCGTCATAAGCCCGGGCCTCGCGTCTTCGTCGAAACGCGCGCCCAAGTTTCTTCGTCCAAGCGCCGCGTGGCTGCCGAGTGCGACGTCAGTGAGCTGGCGGCGGCAAGGAAGGAAGCGACGTCCGATGACTGCTGCCATCAAGGGCAGCGCTGTCGGTGCCCAGCGCCGGCATCGTGCCCGCAGTCGGCACAGCTGGAGCCGCGGCCGCTCAAGTGCACGTGCTTACAGAAGCTTGTTCCGATTGCGGCGTGTTTCTTTCTCCCCGGTCCTCACTCGGATTTGATAAGGCGCGTTGCTGTGGCCTTTTGTTTCCCGCTGTGCGAACACGCGTGTTATTGATTCGCCCGGCGCGGTGGGTGGGTGACCATTAGGGAGCACCCGCGCACGGTCTGTCGGAGGAGAGGCTTAGCTCCTGGCTTCTTGTGCTGCCGCAGTTTTATGCGACGAAGGCTGCTTTTAACTTGTAGTAGCTGTCTCGCACCGTAAGGGATAAAACGGCAGTATAGGGGCAGTGTTGCATTAGGTATTATCGTTCTGACGCAACGTCCCAGCATGGTGCCCTTATTTTGGAGGGTTTTAGGTTGTGCGTCATTTGGAACAATCGCTGTGCCTACTCAAAACTTATCTGAAGGACGCCAGACCTTATAAGCCGCACCAACGGGATATCATTGTCATGCTATTTCGATTACATATGCCCGAAGCGAAAGTTGGTTGGAATTTGTATGGTAAAAAAAAAAAAAAAGCTACGCGTCTCGTTGACCCTCCCTACGCTTCCTCTCTCTCGCCCCTCCTCGATCCGGCAATTTATTTAATTTTGTTTACTTGTCATTTTATCTTCAATTTTTTTTTTCGCTGTGTTGGGAGACTTAGGAGAAGGTTGTTTTAAGCTGCTGCAGGCTCCTGTTGCTAGGCGTAATATAATGCCATTTGCCCAAATGCGCAAAAATGACTAAGTGATAGTGATAACAATTATATTTAAAAAAACACTAACTTGAACGGCACATTGTCCTCACAAGCGGAGAAAAATGGCGAATGAATGAACGCGTGAATTGCACACTATCTTAAGTCTAGTATGCGTCTGAGAGAGGGAGTGACTAAGGGGGAAATGCGGGGTGGTTAATCAATAACCTATCCGGTTGGCTACCCTGCATTTGAGGAAAGAGAGAAAAGCAGAGGCGGTACCGTGTGCGCGCACTAGCGCTGGAAATGTTCGCTGTCACTCACACGCGTGCGTACGGAAGCGCAACGGGGCTTCTGTGACCTTGTGCGTGCTAGAATGCTTAGGCCAAGGTCCCAATCTGTTTTCCTCTGAGAGCGGTCTGTCAACGTCTGCGTTCCTCAGTAACACTAAGCGCATCTTTGTAGCGCCCAATGGAGGGGCGCCACACAAGGACGCCCAGCTACTTAATGGCGCGTTTTGGTCATTTGTGTTCGCAGTATTCCTTAACGTATCGCGCGTTTCCTTTCTTTATCAGGCGTTCCTGCCGTCTTTCTTTCCCCTCTTACACGTCACCTAGTGCAGGTAAGTAAATCAGAAGCCTTTCTTCTGGTTAACCTCCCTGCCTTTTCCATCTCATTTCTTTCTCGACCTCTTAAGAGATATCAAGACGCCTGCTAAATCGAAACGCATATTCCCAGGTCCTTGTTAACATTGCACGGGCGTACTGCATAATGGCGTAGTGAACGAGCGACTTTTCAGTAAAACGTCGTCCGAGGAAGCGACATTTTAGCGGTCGTGTTCAAATAAGTTGCGTTGTTTTACGTGCCAAAACCACAACCTGATTATAAAGCACTCCGTAGTGGCGGAGCCCGGATTAATTTTTACTGCCTGGGCACCTTTAACGTGCACCTAAATCTAAGTGCACGAGCGATCTTGCATTTTGGCCCTGTAAAGATGCAGCAGGGATCGAACCCTCCACCTAGAGCTCAGCAGCGCAACGCTATATGTATACCGCGGTGAGTAACGAATGCATTGTGGGCACGCTCGTCGGAACTACGTGCGCGTCACGTCCATCGAGGCTGTGCGTGCCATGCGGAGATCAGTTTATGTCCATGTAGATAGTGACGTCGCTCTGTCTCACTAAGAGCATCGCTGCGAACGACGTGAAAAAGCTGGCAAGAAATGCATTCCGCAATGTTTGCTCGAAACATCGTCTATACTGTACATCGGGAGGTGCTGGGCAAGGAGTCGCTACGCAGCGGTCCGAGAGGCACGGCCAGCTTTGACCTTGCCTTACACATTGATCACTACACTCGAGTGCAGCACTGTGGCTCAGCACACGGACGGCATGCAGGCCGTTTATCTTGCTTAATTAGCTCGTTTTTGCGGGCTCGGTAACATCCCGGACAGCCGAGCCGGCCGCGAGTCAATCGAAATTGCATTCTTTCTAGCTGGCTGCTGCAAAATGCTGCTGCAAAATGTTGCGGTGACAGACCACTCCGCGAAATTTTATTAATCTCTATAAATAACACCGACAAACAGGTTACAAGCAAGCCTGACTCCTTCTACACACCGAAGTTAAAAGCAGGCGTAAAGCAAACCCCCAAATTCAAGACTTCACTGGGATGCCACACGGTGTAAGTTGGCATTGCATAATGAATGGTTGCGTGCTTTCTATTCATAGAGACCTGCTTGATCAACGCGTAAGGAGGCTGCAAGACCATAACTGCGTAGCTTGAGTTTACTTCGTTGATATGCGTGTACATTGCGATAGTAGGGACACTTCATATTGGACGAGCAACAGCGCCAACTATTCGAGGACGAAGTACATTGCGACACAAGCGCTTGTGTTGTGATCCTCTTCGTCCTCGTATAGTTAGCGCGGCAGCTTGTCAAATGCGCGTGTATGTACAGCCAACGAAATAAGGCGCGTTGATGCACTAATTTTATGGTAGAAAATATTTTACGGTATGGATTTGGCAACGTTCCTTTAGTCTATCACCTCTCGGCCATCTTCGTTGTGTCGAGCGGGCGTGCGAGGGTCTCTGTTACGGGAGGGGAGCACGCGGGATGCGAGCGCGGCGGGAAGTGCATCGACCCAGCACGTGGGGGATTCCCCGAAATGGAGCCCAGGCTGGTTGCGTGCTGACCTGACGTTGCATCGATCAGTGGAGCCCGCTGAGCGCTTCCGGAAAACGCTGGAAAAAACGCGCACAGCCAGTCCCCACATGGACCCCGTGGGGAAAAGAGCCGAGTGCTACATGTGGCTCACATGTCATTCGTATTGTTGGCACAGGGTCTCCAAGCAATGCTTCGAGTCAGCGTGCTGCTCATGGTTGTATGACTTGAAGAGCGTGGACACTGTAGCGCTGAATCCGCTATGCGCGGGCCCATAGAGGCCACGTGTGCCCGCCGACGACAGCTGCGCTGGCGCAAATAAGACATTGTCGATGTGCATCATGGTGTACACATTGCACTATTCTAAGAACGCTTTTCTGCCAGATTCCTTCAACTGACGTTTCAGACATCACAAGTTCAACAATACTCGAATATCTCCCGCTATATAGCTTGCTTTATTTTTAACGTGTTTCAGGCCAGATGAGATAACGCCGTCAAATGACTCCTGGCTTGACAGTGACCACTTGTGGTTTGTGTTTCGGTGAAATGGGGGGGGAGGGGGCTGACGCTCACGCTCTTTGTACTCTAATGCCAGCTTACTTCCACAGCGGATGGTCGTAATCGCGCTCCGGTCTGACGCAAGCTTGTTAGCGTCTTGTTGTTAAACCAACGTGATTCCGATGGTTTGGGTTCGAGGAGAAGCGTTCTTCGACGTTTCGTTATTACTCTCCTACTCCGTTCTAGTCGGTACAGACCGGAAAATAAAACCTGGAAGGTGGGCTTTAATTAGGCGAACTATAAACAAGAGCCTCCTCATGACGCATGGCCACGAGTGCTAACTTTGGTGCGCGCAGATCTATAGCCTCCTCCTTGGCGAGTGACCATGTTTTGTGGT
Source organism: Dermacentor andersoni (assembly GCF_023375885.2). Taxonomy (NCBI): domain Eukaryota; kingdom Metazoa; phylum Arthropoda; class Arachnida; order Ixodida; family Ixodidae; genus Dermacentor; species Dermacentor andersoni. The sequence continues at coordinate 34,585,343 of NC_092814.1, read as the reverse complement.
CATCGAGGCCACCGCGACAGGCCTAAGCGCTTTCCTCAGTCCTCACGGCGGGTGTCTGGCGTGCCGACGCTGGCCGATTATTGCGGCGGAAAAATACACGTCGCGCCGGGTTTCGGGCCGCAACACGCGTGCTCGGCCGAAAGCATGCATACACGCGGGTCCGGTTTTGAGCCGCTCTGGTGCCGCATGCCCGGCAGCTTTGGGAAATCCCTGCTGGCCTTGGAGGAACTGGCCATTCCGCGACGTCATTTTCAGGTTTTTCCTTGCTCGGTCCGAGAAGGCAGTCCCCTCTCCCGATATGATGCGCAAGGTAGATTCGCCGGCCATAAAGGAAACTCTATGCCTCCCAGAGAGCGCGCTGAGCTGAGCCGATTCACCGAGGCGAGCGTCGCATCTTCCACGATTTGTTGACTTGGTGCGGTAATGGTTATGGTCGCCCAGAGTATGAATATAACGAAACATCGCTTCCTCGTCGATGGCCACGTTCGATTACATTAATAATGCGCTCTCGCCGAGCCACACAAGTGCGCGCAGACGGCCGCAGCTGTCGCCGAAAGCGTTCTTTTTTTTTTTTTTTTTTTTTTTTTTTTTTTTGTGCAGGGCTGACATTACGGCGGGTGAATCTGGATTTTTATCCCGGTCGAGTTGCCGGAACGCGGGTTCTCCGCCTTCCCAGAACATGACCGTGCGCGTGTTGCGATTCGAGAATTCCGACACCGATAGCTGTGTGCTCGCGACGCCTTCTACCGGGCGGTTAGATTAGTTCCCACCCGGCTCATCGTTCAGACGCGGTTCGCGTGAACCCCCGTTTCTTCTTGGAATACTAGCGTAGCGCAAGCAAGGCGAGGACGCAAAGAGAACATGAACGCACAGACACGGCGCTGTTCGTGCTCTCTGTCCTCGGCTTGCTTGCGCTATAGACTAGTATTCCAAGATGACGTGCCAACAAGTCTGCTTTGCGATACTCTCTTCAATCGTCGCAGCTCACATGACAGTAGTTCACAATGCACTCGCCATTGCACTCACCACCTTTTCAACTACACCATGCCAAAGTGCCCCCGTCGGCTGCTAGTGTTTTGCATTTGTCGTTGTAGAAACTAGCCTGCAGCTCACATTATATGGACTCATTGTTTTCGCCTGTTTCCCTGGTTTACAGTGGCAGCTGTAGCCATAACTATTGAAGTATAAACTACCCGCCGACGTGCTTTCGTTGGCTAGCAATATGACGCCACGGGCATAATTATTCTTTTTTCATGGCTTCTTGCAGTTTTGCTACTGTTTCGCTGACGTGCTGTTCTCGCTTCTTGGCTGCTTTATACATGCAAACCTCTTTGAAGACGCGTTCTCTTTCTTTTACTTGAGTTGCATCGAAAGTGATCGATCGCCACGGAAGACGGTTCACTTCCACCTCAGCTTGCGTTATCCCTTGCCTGTTTCAAACAAAACCTACTGTATAATTGGGACGAAATACGCGAAAATTTGGAATGGACTTGGAATGGATCATTAGTCAGCTGTACGTAGCAGAAAAGTCAGCCGCGAAAGAAAGTCTGAGGCCAGTGAAATCGCAGTATGCTCTGAAAAGAGCTCTGAATTAGTGTAAAATCGCGATGGGAAACATCGCGAGCAGCGCAGCCTGAACTGCCTTTCGCCCATAGGAGCGGCCTTGTTTCAAAGAGGCAGCTAAGGAGCGCGCACGAAGGGACACTAGAGACCTCGGAAGGACGGCCGAGATGGCTTATCGGCACGCCTGTGATCCGGCCGGTGCCGAAAGCGCGCAGCGGCGACCTCTCGGGACTTGGCCAGCCCTCGCTGGCTTGACTTTATGGGGGCGGATGCTGACCCTGCCTCTTCAGCGGCACCGCGGGCTCTTTTTTTATGGTTGCCGGCGTGACCGTCATTCGGGAGCGCGCGTGCTGTGGTCCGTTTCGGGTCGGGCGGTGGCCGGAATTACCGAGAGTGCTCGCCGCCCCACGTATAAAATGTGCGCATTTATTTCCATTGGCTTACCTCGCTGCACTCGGCCAAGCCCCTCGCGAACTGCGCTGTGGAATCCCCCCCCCTTTTTTTTCCCCTTGCTGCGGAACCGGGGGTTCGTTTGGCTTCTCAGGGTTGCAACATGTCGCTGATCGACTGCCGTCCAAAGACGCACGCGGCCGCGATTCACGCGTCAGCCTGCTCACGCACACTCGTGCCGCGTCGTTATTTCTTTCGATGCTTATTTTCAGTCTCGTACGTATCAGTGCGGTGGAACGATGATGACTCGAATTAAGTGGGACCCATGTTTCCGAGTGTTGTTTCTTGTGCGAGTTCGAATTGCATACTGCTAAGGGTGGCGCTTTCTAAACGTGGGCGACAGGAAGGCACACGGATAAACAAACGGGAGCACTCTAGCAACGGATACTTAGTGAAAATTTCCGTTTTCGACATGTATATAAATCCACTAACAGCCACGTGACGCTTCCTATCGCACTGACGAATTCAAGAAGAAAATATCTTCACCTGATAAGACAATCGAAGGTGTACTGACACACTTCGCGCCTTCGTTGATTATGGATTTCGCCGCTATCATTTCTCCCGTACATTTATCTCTGTGCTAGCTGATTATGCGGCAGTTTGAATATAGTGTGGTGAGCAACCAGTTATTGCAATGTGTGGGCAGGTGCCCACGTTTGTACCGTGAAAGGTTTTGTTTGTGCTCTCTAAGCGGTCATTTACAACCCGTCTGGCCGATGTATTTTCCGCCACGTGTCCGTGGCATACTGTGCACCCCTCCCTGCGCAGGTTACGATAGCGTTCTGGCACTTTTTCTGGCACCCTGTCAGCTTTTCACTGACAGGGTCAGTGAGCTTACACAGGCGGCTTAGCTTTTCAGGTGCTGAAGAAACCACCGTCACGCCGACCTGACTGGCTACTTTCTTCAGTCCATGCGAGACCTTATATGTATGCGGAATGGCCGCCAGCTTCTGCTTTTTCCTGGACGTGTTCGCAGGGACGCCATCCGGTGTTGGCCGTCCGGGTTCGAATGCCGTTCGGAAGTCTTGTTGTCATGCTGTTTAGACCAGCCTGCGTGAACAAGCAGCAAGTCTGGTTTCAGCTACCGCGAAGATAAATGTACGCGAGAAATTAGAGGCGAAAGCCATAATTGACGAAGGGGCGAAATGTGTGAGTGTACCGTCGATTGCCTTATCAGATAAATAGACTTTCTTCTTGAATTCATCACTGCGATAGAAAGTGTCATGTGACTATTAAGGGATGAGCATGCGCACGCGCGCACGCACGCACGCAGGCACGCACGCACGCACGCGCACACACACACACACACACAGACAGACAGACAGACAGACAGACACACACACACACACACACGCACGCACACACGCGCACGCACGCACACACGCGCACGCACGCACACACGCGCACGCACACACGCGCACGCACGCACACACGCGCACGCACGCACACACGCGCACGCACGCGCACGCACGCGCACGCACGCGCGCGCGCACGCACGCGCGCACGCACGCACGCACACACGCACGCATACACACGCACGCACGCATACACACGCACGCACGCATACACACGCACGCACGCATACACACGCACGCACGCATACACACGCACGCACGCATACACACACGCACGCGCACACACACACACGCACGCGCACACACACACACACGCACGCGCACACACACACACACGCACGCGCACACACACACACACGCACGCGCACACACACACACACGCACGCGCACACACATACACGCGCACACACATACACGCGCACACACATACACGCACACACACACATACACGCACACACACACATACACGCACACACACACATACACGCACACACACACATACACGCACACACACACATACACGCACACACACACACATATATATACATATACACACATATATACATATACACACATATATACACATATATACACATACATATATATATCACCAAAGGCCGTGGTGGCCGCATTTCGTTGTGGACGGAATGCAAGAACGCTCGTGTACTTCGATTTAGAGGCACGTTAAAGAACCCTAGGTGGCCAAGATTAATCCGCAGTCCCCAGTACTCATAATCAGAGCCTCATAATCGGATCATCGCCGTAAAACTCTAGAATTTGAGCAGTTTCGAGAGAGTCCTAGCGGTCTCGTAAGGGGACATGGCTTCCAGACGAACTTTACGGAGCCCCTTGTAAAGAAAGGGGCATGGTTTTTTTTTTTTTTTCACTCTGCTTTTCTCCATTGTTCTTCTTTTTTCCTTGATCACCTGTGGTTCTTTAACGTGCACGCGATGCTCGATACACAAGGGCACGATCGTTTCTTTGCATTCCTCGCCCACCAGAATGTGGCCTCAGAACATATGCGAAGTATTTTGCGCGTATTGTGCGCGCTTCAACCTGGCCCGATGGCGTGCTCGGGAGGGCGCGCAATTGATTTGCCGGCAAGGCGCGCTTGTTGCTCAGCGCGACGGCGATTCGTCGGCCTTGGATGGTTGGCTCTGGTTTCAGCGATCGTGCTGTTTAAAGAGGCTGCGTGCAGTAATTTGCGCGCGCACTTCTCAAATTCGTTTGCGCTCGTATCTTGAATTTCCATCTCCCGCCTTCCTCGTGCTTTCCCTAGATTATTACGGTTTGGAATGAAGAGCGCAATAAACGCCCTGCGCAGGGCAAGTAATTAGTGAAAGCGTGGTAAGTCTGGCGTTGACTCCCGCGGCACTGCGCTATAGTTTCGTTCGTTACAAAGGGCGACATAAAGTCGGATGTCTGGTGATCTCGTGCGTATATTATCTCGTTTATTCGCCAACACAAAGATTTCTTTTTAGACATATGACTGTGGTGGCTGGGAACATGTGACCATAGTTAATTGGTTTCGCGCCTCTTGCAAAAAACTTCTGCATACGTATGCGTAGCAAAATGTAGTTGCTGTGCACTGATAAAAATGCATCACGTTAGGGTGACGAAGAATGCGTATACATTTTAAGACGACGGAGCAGTGAGTGGAAGCGGCACTCCAAACGTGACATTGTGCGCTAGCCGCTCATCTGCGTCGTCCTGCTTCAGAACGCAGATACCAAATAACTTCGCTGCGAAGCTGCTCAATACGCCCTAACTGGAGTTGTGAAGACAGGCCCGATGAACGTCCAACTAAAGCCTCCATCCGTGTGATTTCCCGTGGTCGCGACAGGCTGCTTCGAGGTAATCTAACTACAATTCGTGATTTGCCGAGTATCGTGCGGCGTTAATGACGACACCTTATAGCTGAATTCTATACGAGCAGTGCGCAGCGGAGTCTCGCGCAATCGCGCTGTCCTCCGTCGCTTCTGCGAACAAAGCGCTCGACTTACGAAAGTGATGCTCGTTGTGTGTGAAGCTGTCGCGACTGGTATCCTTCACGCCGCACTAGGGAGCTGTTTTTGAGGCAGGACGAGCACTGGTTTCGAGGCAAGCCCTCGAGATCGAAACGTGCTCAATCCATTCGCTCCTCACTGCGGAGAAGCAAGCACGTATCCGGTGTGACTGCACAAAGCTCCTGTAATTTTTTTCAATATTTCCCCGCTTATTTGTTTTAGGCGTTCATTCGAAACTTCCGGGGTATATGAGCGGTTCAAATGTGTGATTTATGTAATTGTTTTTGGAAATGAATTCGCGCAGTGTAACAGAAATACGCTCTTACTGTGAAAACAGCAGGTACAGCTGTTTCAATATTGACATGAGTAATCCGCTGTCTTTTATAATTGGGATGTTTTTGTCACGGTACATTGTGATTAGGGCATGAAAATAACTTGAATCATTTTTTCTTCAAGGACGCGATTGTGATAAGGCGGACGGCAGAAAAAAAGAAGGGGGGGGGGAGGGGAAGAGGAAATCCTACGCTCACGGCGGCACTGGCTAACACTCCCACGGCTTGGTTATCAATTTATGCGCGTAAAAAAGAAAAAAAAAAACACCAAAGCAACCGTCACCGCGCGCGTCATGCGCATGGTTGGGGTCGGTTCTTATCGGCGGCAATAACGGCACTCATTGCTTCCTCTTTCGGTTCTCTAACGAATTTTATCGGAAAATAACCTTCATTCACACCTCATTTTACAACTCATTAAATAAAAAGGGCGAGGGGCGTGCTTAATTGCGCGCACTCGGGTGACTGGCTAAAATCGATTCCCTTACTCTTTCGTCTGTGCGGAGCGCAATGCATTCATCGGCTTCTTGCCGCTGCCATCCAGCGCGCGTGCTTTCATATAGCAGTGGCGGCGGCACTGACCCGCTCGGAAACAAGAGCATCGCGCGATGTGCTTTTTCTGATGTGCGCCGACAGCCTCATACTGCTTGTCGCTGGGTGGCTGGAAATGTCATCGGCGAAAGCGTGTCGCGACCCCTGTTGTTTCTTAATCTCGGCACAACTGGACGCCCCGCGTTGTAAAGCGCTCTTTCAGCGGTCTGATTTCCTCCCTCGGGCCTCTCCGCATCGGCCGAGAGCGGCTTCTTCCTGCCTCTGCGGGGCTTGTCAGTTCTTAATCCCCTCGACAAGAGCGATACGAGGCGTCATTCCACCCGAGGAAAAGAAGGGTGCGAGCAAGGCCGTCGCTCCGCTCGGTGCCGCCGGCTTCGGAAGGGGCCGGCGTTTCCTTTTCGTCCGGCGCCCGAGAGCCTCCTCCCCTTCTCTCTGATCCCGCCAGTGGGAAAGGCGGAATCCACAGTTACATACATCGGGCGAGGACGACTGACAGATGCAGGTTACTCTGACGGCCGAGCAAGACGCCTCGTGGCATCTCGCCCGCTGACGCGCCCCTTCAGTTTTCCCCAACGGCAGCTGGCGCGACCTTCGGCCCCGTTTCATTCCGTCGTCTTGTATCTCGCTGCAGTCTCTTCCAATCCGCGCGAATGTCTGCCCCTACTGTGCGCGCCCTGCTTAGCTGATGGCCTGCGTTTCCAAACTATCAAGACCTGCGCGGCAACTTACTGTTGGCATCGAGTAGCTTTCCCCGCATGGCACTGCTGCATCCTACAGTTAAACATTATTTCGCTGTGTTTCATCTATATTCGTTGGCGCTGACCACCGTGTTTCTTAATGCTCGAGAGATCAACAATTGGTGCAGGTGATCTGAAATTGGTACCACTTAAATGTACTGGCACTAATGTCTTCGCGCAGCTCACTTTCATCGGAAGTGCGCGTTTTTAGGGAAGCTGTATAGCTTTTTTGGTTTATGAGCTGAAGTCTAACAGGCTGTCTGTGCTTTGCTTTTTTTTTGTGTATGTTGTTAGTTGCATTCTGCGATTACGAAAGTGCGCCAGCTCGCCCACGTTTTTTGTTTTGTTGTCCGGTTTCATCTTTCGCTTTCTGGCTAGCCGCTGAATTCAAAACCTGCTATCGTGGCACTGTTTCCAAACTTCACAGCACGTGTTTGTATTGTGCGCTGGTACGTCGTAACGAAGTATTAGTATGCGAACAAATTCGACTTGTAAGGGGATCCCCTAATTTCACTTACACATGACAACAAACAGGGATTTCTCTTGTTGCCTCATTATGTCGCAAGTACTATTTGCTTCTTCACTTTTTACGAAATTAACGATACGGCAAACAGCGAAGCTGATGTTCATATTGCCTTCTTCTCTTTGCTGGCTCACTGCCGCGGCTGACGTGTGCAAATATGTTTGTGGCCGCCGCCTGGGAGCCAGGCTGTACTGGAACTTGAATCCCGTGACAACTTATCTATCTCAGGTATGAGATCACATTTATGATCGATCCAAAACTAGCCGTGCAACATCTGTAACAACGCAGTAGGGCCCCGGCAGCCTCACCATGATTGATGGCCTAGCGCCGCGACTTTTCTCTCCTTACTGCTCTCGCTTCCTTTGTTCCTTCTATACTTCGGCTTCATTTCTCGTCGCCCTCCACTTTATTGGTGTCTTCGAAAGCCGCGGTGCTGTTTATCTGGTTTGTTCTGCTCGACATGGATTACTTCTGTAGCTCAATTTTTGGCGGATTGTCTTACGGCGGTATATTACGCCTAGTTCACTCCGGTCATTGTTGTGCGTATGAGGCTGCTGATGTCGATGCGGAAACCGTTGAACGGGCAAAGAGGTGTTCATTAATCGTGGAACTCTGCTATTGTGTCGATTGCTAAGTATCGCTTCGTATCTCCTGACCAGTAATGGGAACTGCCTGCACGGCTTCGGTGCGGGGGAATAGACCAGCCAGACCGAATGAATGCCTTTGTCAGCACATACTTCACTGTGGATTATTATAGTAGCGCACACGTACCTGAATATTTTTACAGTAAATATCTGTAATTATTTTCCCATTATTTGCTGAAGAAAATTCATTGCCGTCTGAACTTCTTCATATCTCCAGTCACTGTTTACAACTCCAACGGGGCTATTGCGATTCACTCCCCCCCCCCCCCCCTCCATTTGTTAGCTGTAGAAAAATTGTGCCCTCGTACGCTGTCTCACGTTGCCATGCGAGATCGTTTACCCGTCTCCGAAAAGGGAACGACTGGTGTCTTATGTAAACGATGTCGACCCATGTATGTGTGAAATAAACCTCACTTGTTTTAATGCATACAGAATGGCGGCCTCAGGCGAGTTCTCTCGCTGATCACGCATCGGCGCACCACTGTCGTTGCGCTGTCGAGAATACTGAAATCTCGCGGGTATTGCGGGGGGTTACGAGGCTTCGTAGCGGCGCGATACCGGGGCGGTATCGACGGATTTGCGACACGGTCGAACACGAATTGCGCTGCGGTTGCGAACGGACGCTACCTGCGCGCAGCGCATGCGACGTGTATGGCGGTCTCCTCGACGTTCTCTATAGTATATGCTTGCTTTTCATGCGCGGCCATACAGGCTGGATCGCCGGTGGGGCGTCTCCACTTGGTGCTACGCTATAGGGTGTGTGTAACAACGCCGCATCCGTGGTGACGACTCGCTCGCTCGTGGTTGCACGCAGTCAGTTCCGGTGCCTCGCTAGCACTAATGCACGCGGCGGCCGCGTAGCGCTATCGGGGCCAGCCTGACTCGGGTGAACGAACAGCGGCCCTTGACCCCGCGAAAGTTGTCCGGCAGGCCTGCTCGTCGCCCGGCGGCAACTGGCTGCTCCCAACTCTCCGCGCCGGGCAACATTCGCTGCCGTTCGTCCACGCGCTGCCTGCGAGAGCTGCCTCTCGAACCGCGGCCATTTCGCCCTTGTTCAGCGAATGTCTGCAAGGCACTCGGCTGTCGCTGCGACTTCCGCTGATCAGACGAAATTGCCGCGAATGGCGGTAAGCGTTTCGGTTTCTGCGTGCCAGAAATTCTGAGACGACATGGCAACAAGCGGCGTGGGAAAGCTGCCTGTCGATGCAGCATCCTGATCGCAATCGCGGTAACCGCATGCAGGGATGGCTCGTGGCACTTTGTACGAGCTTTGCGCGTTGGTTGCAACGTCGCCCTTGCTCTCGTGCGCACAAACACGCAGGCGGGCGACTCGGGGCTCTCTGGTGGCTGGCAACTGCCTGCCCGATTTTGGCGTGGCGCCGGCGCACTGGGTCAACTCTTGGCGGCGCGGCCGATAAAGAATGGTTGTTGGCAGATACCAGGTCGGTGCTGGCGCGTGTGAGTGCGCGAGACGGCGCGAACTGTGCCATCTTCGGCGGGCGGGCCCCGAGTTTCGTACGCGGCGGAACCAGGTCGGTCCTCCAGCTCTGTGTCCTACTTGGCCGGTTGGCTGGCTCGCCTGTGCTCTCTGCCGCGGCGGCCTTGCGCAATCGCCGATACAGATTTGCGGACTGGTGAACTTGGCTGTTTTTGCTTCTGTTCAACACTTCCTGTGTGCGCTGCGCGTCTCTTTGTGACGGTGCCTGCCGCGCCTCGGCTCTTTTGAGAGAGGACGAGGCCACGGTTAGACTGCGCTCGTGCGCGCTCACGTTCTGCTCGCCTCTTGTCTTTTGCAGGTGAGTTGCCTTGCGGAGGCCATTCCCGTGCCTGACTATGGTGGTGGCGAGAGTACGGCGTTGCCTTCGCCCGTGGGGGCCGCTGCCGGAGGATCGGCCCGCACGGACGGCGGCGCGCTCCGTCGCCTCCTGGTCGGTCCTGGCTGCCTGTCGGCGGGCGACTACGCAAGTGGCACCGCTTGCATTGCCAAACACGGCTCGTTTTAAGCGGAGCCTCGGCGACAAGCCCGAAGGCTTTACTTCTAACGCGGAACGTGTTGCTTAACGTCGCTTATGATGCAGCGGGGGTGCTTCGAAGTATAAGCAGAGGTCGTGCGAAAGCCTGTCAACGCTGCATAAAATAACGACTGCCTGTAACCGATATTTAAGGTAACAGAACTATTCCCAAAGCACTGACGCATTTATGCTGCATGATCTGTGAAAAAGTTTCAAATGAGCCAATGCTCACGCCGCTTCAAGGATGACAACCCGTCGTTACATCGTTGCAGGCACCGTCGACGCAATGGTAAAGACGATTGAAGGCAAATTTTTTCCCTCCGAAGAACCTCTATTTTTTCGAAACTACCTTGGGTATAGTACGGTGATTTCATGGCATGAAGGACTTGTGTCGCCGCCACGACACTGCAGCTTGATAGTTGAAGTATCGGGCCTTTACGCCCATGCAATAGGTGGGGTTCTCTCCGTTTCCAAAATGTCGAAGATGGCGTCTCGCTAAACTGCATTTAACGCGTGGTGTGGAACGGGCTAGTTTTTGAGTTCAAAGTATAGAGGTAGACCCGTGAGCAAAAGTATACGGGACACGGGAGCGCGTGAATGGATGGATGCTATGAGCGTCCCCTTTGAAAAGGGGCAGTGGGTTACGCCACCAGGCACTTTCTCTTACTTTGCACAACGGCTTACCTATGTTATTTTCTTTTACAGACGAAGGATTAGTGGGATCAAACTTTTAGAACCATTACTGTTAGCTTTTGTAGGTCTCCGTTGTTTGTGGCCTCCCTACTTGCACCAATCTTCCAATCGCCTCTTACTAACCTCAGTTGCGGACATGTTTACTTTCCCCTTGCTCTCGCTGAGCTCAAGGGCTTCAAGGAGGCCAGATGAGCCTAAATCGACCGCTGGTGAGATATCCTCACATTTTAATAAAACATGCTGCATCGTTTCCCTATAGCTTTACCGCAGCAAGCACATGCTTCTTCTTCCTTGTTGTACCTCGCTTTTAAGTGAGCGTTCTAAGGCATCATGATCTGGCTTCGAAAAGTACAGCTTCGTTTGAGTTATCATAAATGGTTTCTTTCCTGATTTCCTTTTCTCCTTTTATGTAGTTACTCATGCCAGGTTTCTTTTCCATTGCCACCACCCATGAGATTGTCTCAGCCTCTCTGACTTTGCGCTTGACATTCTTTGTTTCCATGTTGCTGGTAAGCTTCCTAGTTCTTTTCCTCCACTGTGAATCAATGTTTTCCCTGTACACGTACCTGAACACTCTCCCAGCCCATTTACTTTCTTCCGTATTCCTCAGTCGTTCTTCATAATCAATATTACATTGAGCTTCCCTCACTTCAAAGCTTGTCCAGCCCATATCACCCTGCACAGCTTCATTTGTAGTCTTCCCGTGAGCGCCCAGTGCGAGGCGCCCCACTGACCTTTGGTTGCCATCGAGTCCTGATTGTATCCCTGACTTCAAGCAAACAACCCTCATTTCCAAACGTTAGTCCTGGAAGCATTACAACGGGAAAACTGCATCGACGCGGGGCCTAGCGGTGAGAATCGCGCCAAAGCGGCGATGCGCATGCTTCTCCCATCATATCTGCTCGCGTGCCGCACTGCTCTCTCTGGTGCGGTTACTGTGCTCGTCGGCTACAGGTCGACAAGGGGCCGCTTTCTTTGCTCGCGTCGCACCTGCGCCGTTTCTGCGAGTGGCCACGCTGCGGCAGAGCTGGCTCGCGCGTCCGTCGCGCATTGGATTCGTTCGAATGTGGTACGGCTAACAGCCTCCACTGGCGTCTTTTGATTACTCGTGCACTCTACTTGCCCCTTACGGCGGCATTATATAATCGGAAACGCTTCCAATATTCGCTGCCGCGTAATCAAGAAAGTTTTCGCAGTCGATGTAAAGCGACTGAGTATCAAATGTGCCCTATACGTACCGCTTAAAAACTGAGAATAGACGCAACGTATACAGATATTCTGAAAAACTGTTCACGTTGACAACAGCAAGTAATGCACATGCAGGTCTCCCTAGGCCACTGCGGGAACACTACCACGTGCCAAAATGTAGGAATAGGGCAGTACTAGGCCGCACGCTGCTATAGAGTTTAATTCCCGTTTGCCTGTAGAGAGTGGATTGCGTTGCGTAATTGAAGAAGGGGACAAACGTCAGATTCGCTTCGGGTTGATTCTTAGGGAAGGGTGACGTGCTACCGTTACTTTCAAATACTATAATGTTGATACTCTGTAGCACTCAACCTGTGCGACAAAGGATACTGTTTGAAAACCACACTTTAATGCGTGGCAGCGAAATTAATATTGGAAGCCTTTCCAATAAAGACATTCTAACGCCACAAAATGAAGCAAGACATTCGGCGCGGTTCATCAATAGGCGCGAGAGAAGGTAGTATATGCCGCGTGATAACAGAAGGAATGCGATGGTCTCGCGAGCCAGCTCTGCCGAACCAGTAGAGTTTCATAAAATAATTACTAGAGCCAGCATGCGAATTATGGGCAGTTCATGGATTTGCCTAAAACGTCTTCCTTGTAGCTTTAAACGGCTTCGGGACTTTGTAAACTCAATTTTCAACGAAGTACTGTGTAAGAAATAAATAAAGCAACATTGTTAAAATTGCCCTCCTGCAGGATTTGTGCACATGACCTCTAGCACAGAAGCCCGATATTGACACCATTAGGCCGCCGACGCATGCATCGACAAGAGGCATAGAACTCCCTTATGAATTTATCGCGGGCGAGTTGGCGCGTTGAGACGCTTGATGAGTTTCGACTTGGCGACCTCGATAGGCTGAACCGCTGCAATTAGTAGTGATTCTGTGCGTTGGCAGAATGTTCTGCACTTGTAAAAATATTGATTGCTCCGAAATTTAGGACAGTGAAAGCAGATAAAGCGTAACAAACGAAGTCGCAATAACGTTTGAAGCCACAAGCACGAAGATCAGACAGATACATGTATTTCCCATCATGATCGCAGCTCCAGAGTTTCCTCTTTATTGTAGGAAACTATGTGACCGAACCCACTCAGTGAAACAGCGGCGAGGATGTAACGGAGCAGAACAAGCGGCACCACGTTGACGTTTAGTCGACGAGCAGCGTATAACCGCGAAAGCAATGCGACACGCGGGCAGCTATCACGGGTGGCGCATGTGCACCTCTGCCTTGGCGCGATTCTCGACAGTAAGGCGCATCGATGCTCTGTGGCACAGGGTGCCTCTATGTCTGCCTCCGGCGCTGGCATCGAGGCACCATACTCTAGCACGTGCTCCCGTGGTCCGTATTGACCCTTTTCGCGAAGCAGTTTGCCCCAGAGAAACGAGATGGCGCTTTCGGTGGCGCGCGCGCGTTGCCTCAGCCCCCTGCTTGTGTGAGATCAGCTGTCGAAATGCAACTGGGTTTTCGCAAATGCATTATGCTCCGTTCATGCTGCAAAAAATGGAGCGGTGGAGTGAAGGCGTGTGCAGTAGTTGGCTGCAAAAATTGTGACTGGCTTATTAAGAAATGCAACGAAAATCTGTGTCCAAGTTCACGGACCGATGCTACATAAGGACTGCCGGTGTTGCCGTATCTTCGCGATGCACGGCTTCCCTTGAAGATAAAAAAAAATGCTAGCATCCAAGGAAAGGCCTCCAACTGCGGAATGTCTGCACGAGTGAGTACAGCTCGTTATACGGTGACAAAGGGAGCGGCGTCTGGAACTTTACCTGCACACATCCACCCCAACTCACTTACGCCCACTCGATCGTCAACGTATCAAGAATACGTGAACGGGCGCACACTTCAATCAATGCGCCGAAGCATGGATGACGGCGACTACACCGACAGTACAATAATGTTCGAAGCTGAACGTTTCGTAACACTCTACACAGTTGCGAGTGACTAACTTTAATATGTATTTACTACAATCTATTACAAAATACAGAACATCTACGTTACAAGCCTTGTGCCCAGGAAGAACAAATCTATCCCAACTGTGCAGATCCGCGAGTGATAAGTAAAAAAATAAACAATCGGTGACAGCCCGGGGAACGTTACTGAGTCAGAAACGTGACGAGCCGCTGCTTAAAAGTATTTGCTAAATAAAGAACGAATATCTAATCACACTGATTCTAATACAATTCATAAGCGGAGAGTTAGACTAGCTTGGAATACATTTTTAGCCCCGCGTTTATTACAAGCACCGTATACGCTGCTCGCGCCGTTTTGACAAAGCGTAATGAGCTCCGAAAGCGCTCACATTTCCTGTGACGCTGTAGCCAAAGCTTCGCGTGTCGTCCACCCAGTCACCGTCTACGATATCCGCCGAAACAGGGGTTTGCAGAGCAGCATGTGCACCCACTGTAAACACGGAGGCGACGGAGGCAGCTGAGGCAAGCAATGGACGCGTGATCGAATGTGGCAGCGCGTAGACGGGATCGCCGTGAAAAGGGTCAATACATTTGCTCACGAGTGTGCATTAACACGGTGCTGCGGTGCGTGGGTGTGTGTAGTGAAATGGGTGCACTTTCAAGTATGGCACGTATCGTCAGAGTGGGTATACGTTGCTTTGCTTGGGTATTTTATGGTGACTATGTGATCTTGTGTTGACGTGGTGTGGAATCGTGAATGCAGCTTTCTGCGCTCGTTAACTGAAGCGGTGCAGCTCGCCTGCGTGGGAAGCTTGGCTGCGAGCAAATTATTGGACACAGAAGATGCGAGTGCTCCGTTCTTTGAAGTCGTGCAAGCGAAGAGCAAGGCGGAAGCGTTCGCTACAATATTCAACTCTTAGCTGTTGGGAAGCGCTCACAATACTTTGTCGCCTGTCACCGATGGTTTTAACTACTCTTGTGGCTCAAAATTAGGGACTTGTGATTGCATTACACAACTTCCTTTTGTCGCAGTGGCAAAGAGGTTACAAATCTGATGGTTTCAATTTTCCTGTCGAGATCGACGGAAGGAAACTATACTATTCCAATGCTATTCCTTTTGGCGATTCGTTCCAAGCGGCGTTCCGCCCCGGGATCGGCCAGCCGTGGACGCGGTGGGCGATAAGAAAGGAATATCGAATCTAGCAAAAGGAATCCTTACATTATACCAGCCTATACAGTGCAGTGAAGACTTTCATAAGTAATTAGGCTACTCGGAGTGTTATCGGACACGAAGCGCTGCAGAAGTTAGGACCGTATT